>NC_086013.1:5408962-5501462 GCF_030014385.1 Trichomycterus rosablanca
AATTTTTATTGTTATTATTTTTGCACTGTTTTTATTAATATTTTATTCTATTTTATAATATTTTTTGCACATGTAACTGTTCTGTATATTTTTGTTTTTTCTTATTTTTATTTTTATATTTCCCTGTAACTTGCTTTGGCAATACGAATGTCTTTATTTGTCATGCCAATAAAGCTTCTTTTGAGTTTGAGTTTGAGATGGGTCTTTGTTTTTGTATTTTATAATTTATTGTTGGAGCACTCTGTTCCATGTTGAGTATATAAATAAAGCAATTTAAATAATAAACATGTAATACAATGGTTTTTTTACATTAGTAATTCATTTTACATGTAATTTGGTAATAAATTAATTTAAGCAACAAAAAAATTCTAAGAAGCCACTTGGGAGCCGAAAGAGCCGGCTCTTTTTAGTGAGCCGAGCCAAAAGAACCGGCTCTCTAAAAGGAGCCGAAATTCCCATCACTACTCACTAGCGTCCGAAGAGCTGCCAGCACTCGGAACGAGAATCAACCAATCATTGACGAGGGCTGTCCGGTTTTAGCCAATCAGAGCATTGGGTAGTTGACGGGTGCACGACGTTGCATTTAAGTTGCTGCCTAAAGAGATTTGACCAGAGGGACCAATCAGGACGCGGCAATTCATCGCAAAACCTACGCGTTTGCCTCCTCAAGGAATCTGATTGGTCAGAGCTTAGCTTTGTGCGTGGGGAAATGCTACGTCATTTTAGCGCGAAACTGATGGACTGTAGTTTGACTTATTGCAGTTACTTACTGTACGCGCTGTTTTATATATAATTCATATCAAGTGACAAAACGTGGATCTGGGAGTGGCGTTGAATGCGTTCCATGGTCTCCTGGACTGTAAAATAATGGGGTTGTTTTTGACACTTATACACTGATAATACAAATATAATATAAAAACACTGAAATAAAAAGCCGATTCTTACCATTTCTCAGAACCTCGAGCTGTAACACAAGTTTAAAAGTGAAACAGGAAAATCCAGATAAACACAGATACATGTGGAGCTTTCAGATTGGATTTGATGAGTGCGGTTTCGTCTCGTATTCACACTTTGATGACGTTTTACCGCACCGCTCAAGCCGAGCGCTGAACAAAGCGAAATGAATACGTTAAGTTTAAAGGAAACGTTGAATTTAAGGGTACAAATTTCTCGAAGGGTGTTGAGTTTAGGGGACGTTGAGTTACAAGGTACCACTGTATATGTATATATAAACGTGTGTGTATATATATATATATATATATACGGTATATATATATATGGGTTCGATCCCCAGGTGGAGAAGTCCAGGTCCTTTCTGTGTGGAGTTCTCTTTGTGTCTGTGTGGGTTTCCTCCGGGAGCTCTGGTTTCCTCCCACAGTCCAAAGGCATCCAAGTGAGTTGAATTAGAGATACTAAATTGTCCATGACTGTGTTTGACATTTAAAAACTTGTGAACTGATGAATCTTGTGTAATGAGTAACTACCTGTTGTGTCATTAATGTAACCAAAGTGTAAAACATGACGTTAAAATCCTCATAAATAAATACCTTCCCTATTAAACATTACCAACCAGCCTGTTAAGTTGACAGGGTGGTTATAGTTGTAAGATTAGAGACCTAGTAGATCATTAATGTCTACGGTGGCTCAGTGGGTAGCACTGTCAGCTCACAGCAAGAAGGTCCTGGGTTTGATCCCCAGGTGGGGCGATCTGGGTCCTTTCTGTGTGGAGTTTGCATGTTCTCCTCGTGTCTGTGTGGGTTTCCCCCGGGAGCTCCGCTTTCCTCCAACAGTCCAAAGACATCCAAGTGAGGTGAATTAGAGATACTAAATTGTCCATGACTGTGTTTGACATTCAAAACTTGTGAACTAATGAATCTTGTGTCATTAATGTAAACAAAGTGTGTAAAACATGACGTTAAAATCCTAGTAAATAAATATATACCCTCACTATTAAACATTACCAACCAGCCTGTCAGGCTGACAGCTTGGGGATGTGTGGTGGCAATGGTTGTAAGATTAGAGACCAAGTAGATCATTAATGTCTACGTGTGATCTGTTCCCAAACGTCAACGTTGGGAATGGTCGATGAATGATTTCAGGACCTGAGCAACTTGATCTTTTACCTAAAGCTACTTTAACCGTCTGGAATACTGGTAAAACAGGCTGTACGACTCTGCTCAGTAACTTCCGTGTTACACACCTGAACAGGTAGACCAGGCCACAGAACTGGATGCACCTGCAGCGCAAGAAGCGAAACTACACCGGTCCATCCTCAAGTATATATAAAAGAACGGGTTTCAGCAGTAAAACGAGGTAAATTGGTCATTCAGTGTCAGTCATGAGTGCGGATTACGCACTTTGTGAACTAGCAGTGGTGTCATTACAGGACAGCGAACATGAACCGGCCAGTTCAGGTGACCAAAACACGTCGGACTTTCCACCAAGACTAACCGAAGACGCATTATGGCGCAAGTTTCAGTACACCAACGGAACATCGAATGGAAATTCTTCTACAGACTCGAGCATAAATGAAGTAAAACTGTGCCCAGAACATGATCTGGTCCTGGATCGGTACTGTGGTACAGAAGGTAAAGCGGTTTGTTCAATGTGCGTTGATGAAGGAACTTGTAGGAACCACACGGTCACAAAGCTGGAGGAGAAAGCTACTGCGGCCAGGGTGAGTTCCACAAGTAACCATACTTAACAATATTAAATCTAGTCTGGAAGTGTATTTAAGGCTTGTGAGTGGGCTGAACGGAAGGTTTTCTAAAGTACACCTTCTGTCTTTTACCAGGGTACAAATATTTTGTACTGCCATAACATTAAAACCACCTCCTTGTTTCTACACTCACTGTCCATATAGAAGAACTTTGTAGTTCTACAATTACTGACTGTAGTCCATGTAGTCCGTAGAGTAGGTATTATTTAGGTGGTGGATCATTCTCAGCACTGCAGTGACAATGACATGGTGGTTGTGTGTTAGTGTGTGTTGTGCTGGAGTTTTTAAATACCGTGTCCACTCCTACCTAGTTGGTCCACTTTGTAGATGTAAAGTCAGAGATGATCATGATCGCCACCACCTAAATAATACCTGCTCTGCGGTGGTCCTGACCATTGAAGAACAGCATGAAAGGGGGCTAAAAAAGCATGCAGAGAAACAGATGGACTACAGTCAGTAATTGCTGCTATATGGTAATTGGAGCTGATAAAATGGACAGTGTGTGTAGAATCAAGGAGGTGGTTTTAATGTTACGATTACTCGGTGTACATTACCTAAAACTTTCATTAAAAAAAAAATAATAATTTGAATGCACATCTAAACTGAGATGGTTAACCACTAGAACCACTACTAGGACATGCTGGTAGTAGCAACTGTTCGGCTACTTGTTGAAAATTGCAACCACAAGAGGTAGGACGTAGCCTATGAAAGTTTGCAAGATTATGGTCATGCTTACTCGTTATTATATTAACAATAAACATAAATAATAAACCCAAAATATATGTAACCTCTTTTAATACTCTATTTGGCCAAAATGGCTGCACTCACTGCTACCCAATTATTTAAATAAAATAATTTGTATATTATATTGGCATGCTGAAATGTTTACTAGATGTTAAACTATCTTAAAGCAAGTCTAGACGTATAAGTTTACTATAAAGACGTATAAATTAGTACCAGGGTACCAATTTAGGCAAGATCCTGTTTGGTTGACTAATATTTTGTACTATATTACAAACATACTGAACCTAAAACTTTAATTTGGGTGCACAAAACTGAGATGGTTAACCAGTAGAACCACTTCTTGTAAGGTTACTGTTGGTAATACCAACTGCTCAGGTACTTGTTGAAAATTGCAACCACAAGAGGTAGGATGTAGCCTATAAAAGTTTGCAAGATTATGATCATGCTTACTCTTTATTATATTATCAATAATCATGAATAATAAACAATTAATTACCCTCTGTTAATACTCCATATGGCCGAAATGTGGGCTCTCCTTTTTGGGTGCACTTGTTTCAGCTGCACTCACTGCTACCCAATTATTTACATAAAATAATTTATATAGTAGGGCGGCACGGTGGCTCGGTGGGTAGCACTGTCGCCTCACAGCAAGAAGGTCCTGGGTTTCGATCCCCAGCCGGGGCTGTCCGGGTCCTTTCTGCGTGGAGTTTGCATGTTCTCCCCGTGTCTGCGTGGGTTTCCTCTGGGAGCTCCGGTTTCCTCCCACAGTCCAAAAACATGCAGTCAGGTTAATTGGAGACACTGAATTTCCCTATAGGTGAATGGGTGTGTGTATGTGTGTCTGTCCTGCAATGGACTGGCGTCCCGTCCAGGGTGTAACTGTGTGCCGTGCGCCCATTGAAAAGCTGGGATAGGCTCCAGCACCCCCCCTCGTGACCCTAACTGGATAAGTGGTTAAGAATAATAGCAGGATAATATGCATATATGACTTGTGGTTTCCACTACAGGGTGACTAATTCACAACCTGTCAGGCAGTATGTTTCAAATACAGTGGTACCTTGAAACTCACCGTCAATTGGTTCAGGGAGTGGCGTCGAGTTTAAAAGGCGTGGAGTTTCAGGATACTTTTTCCCATGGGAAACCTGTTCATGCTTCCATGGTCCTGTAGAACTGCATATGTTTTAGGCTCTTGTAAAATATTGGGGTTGTTCTTAACCCTTATACTCTAAAAATAACAGAAATACAATATAAAAAACACTGAAATACAATTGAAAACAATTAAAATCAATATAAAATACAATAAACGCTGCACTTTACCTTTACTTCTTTATTGTTTCCTTATGCTTCTTAATCTTGTAGATGCTTGATCTTGGAATACAGTATTCTGTTCATAGCTTTTGCTCTGGCTGTGCAGTTAGTAACCATGGAGTGTGGCGGTGCACAAAGCTTAATGTGACTTATTGTACTAAAACAACAAGCAAGGAATTTCATTAGTGGAGAGAACTTATGAGCAGTAATAATTAAGAGAGGTTTAGTGTTTCTATGTTGTTCTTTGAATACATTAAGTCACATTAAGCTTTTTTAACAACAAAGCTGATTCTCACCATTTATTAGCACCCTGAGCTATAACACAAGTTTAAAAGTGAAACAGTAAAAAAAAAATCCAGCTAAACACAGATACATGTAGATGCTTTCAGAGTGAATTTGATGGTTACTCCACACAAATGCAGATTTGTCTCATATTCGCACTTTGATGTTGTTTCAGCGCTCAAGCCAAGTGCTGAACAAAGCAGCAGTCGAACACACGTCGAGTTACAATGTACCACTACTATGTTTCTATGATAATACAGTCAATTCTTATATCTTGTGCAGGACTGAATTTCATTATAGCCTGTATTACCATCAGTTAACATCAGTCTTTTGACACATGACCAATCCACATTACCTTAATGGCATTTTTGCTTAGTGACATGAACCAATCTTTCATATTTAGCTAACCATAATACTAATTAAAGAGTTATTGTTTTATAATTTGAGTAGTGCTGTTTAATTCAAGAACACACTCTCTCTTTCAGAACAAGTTGGTGGACATCTGTGAGAAAATGCAGCTGCAGGCTCTGCGGATAGAACGCTTCATAAAACACACCCTGACTGCAAAGGAGAAAAACATGCAGGTGATTGGTGGGCTTCCATTTACATACACACGTAGATACTTGTGGAAATATGAGCACCTGCTCCGGATCGCCAACCTTATCTCAAGTGTTTTTGCTATGCCTAGAAACAAGGACACGTGCACTCTAGACTAATGAAGGTCATGAGGTCATCTCAAAATTTGTATTTGGTTAATGATATCAGACTATACACTGGACAGCCTAGTACCATTATTATTGTCTTCCGGATGCTATTAAATTTATAACCATGTGTCCCATTAGGAATATAATATTCCTTTTCACCACACTTAAAAGATGTTTTGACACCGAGGATACCAAGCAAAATTCCCCACACATTCTCTATTGTGGACAGGTCAGGACTGCAGGCAGGCCAGTCCAGTACCCGTACCCTCTTCTTCCACAGCCATGCCTTTGTAATGTGTGCAGCATGTGGACGTCCCTGGAAAAGATGACCTCTTGAAGGCAGCACATGTTGCTCTAAGATCTTAATGTACTTTTCTGCATTAATGCTGCATCACAGGAGTGTAAATGACCTTTGCCAAGGGCACTGACACAACCCCATACCATGACAGACCCTGACTTTTGGACTTGTTGCTGATAACAGTCTGGATGGTCCTTTTCATCTTTGGTAGAGAGCACATGGCGTCCATTTCTTCCAAAAACAGACTGATTCATCTAACCACAATACACGTTTCCACTGTGTGATGGTCCATCCTAGATGCCTCCGAGCCCAGAGAAGTCGACGCCGCTTTTGGACATGGTTAACATGAGCTTGACAAAGGTTTGCCAAAGTAATCCCTCACCCATGTGGTTATATCAGCTATTGTTGAGTGGTGGTTCTTGATGCAGTGCCGTCTGAGGGATCGATCACAGGCGTTCAGCTTAAGCGTGCACCCTTGGCCTTTATGCACTGAAATTCCTCCCGATTCCTTGAATGGTTTAATGATATTATGCACTGTAGAGGGAGAAATATGCAAATCCCTTCCAATCTTTGTTTGAGGTTCATTGTCTTTAAACATTTCAATCATTTTCTCACACATTTGTTGACAAACTGGAGATCATCTGATCATCTTTGCTCTTCAAAGACTCTTCAAAGAGCCTTTCCTACAATCACCTGTTTGGAATCACATCATTATTTAGTTTTTTCACCTCATTACTAGCCCTAAATTGCCCCCGCGCCAACTTTTTTGGAATGTGTTGCAGTACTGAAATGCAGGAATGGATGTTTATTAACAAATGAAATGAAGTTGAGCAGATAAAACATGAAATATCTCAGGTTCATCCTGTCTGCAATCAAATCAAAGTCAAAGTAAATATAAGGAACACTGCACTTTTATTTTATCTGCATTTTCCATACTGTCCCAACCTTTTCTAATTTGGGGTTGTAAATACTAAGTCTTGTGTTCCGTAGGCGGAGGCGAGTAGTGCCCGTGAACGCATCGTGGCTCAGGTAAACACTATACGTGAGGCTCTGGAGGAGGAAGAGCAGCGTCTGCTGGAGGCCGTGCAGCGGGAGGAAGAACGGATAGAGCAGTGCCTCCTTACACAGCAGGCACACTGGAGCCAGGCTCTCAACACCCTCACACATGCCCGCACCAGCCTGGTGCACACGCTCACAGACTCGACAGACGCCATGCTTGTGGTAAGGGCAAAATATGGGAGAAAGAGGGGAGGGTGTAGATAAAGTACATACGTAGATAAAGGAAATTGCACTAACAGCTTTGTTTTTGATTTTTGCTTTGCAGAGCTCCAACCAGGAAATACTGGCCAGGTAATTTCTTTAATTATTGATTTTTGGTCCCCATGTACCACTATTATTGAGGTGTTGTAAGAATTGGAGTTACTGTAGACTGTTAGTGGCGCAGCGGTTAAAACACATGCTGAGCTGGAACCAGAGCTGGGATCTCGAATACATCGTATCGAATCTCAGCTCTGCCTGCCGGCTGGGCTGAGCAGCCACATATGTTCAGATATGGGTGGGGTATTAAAAAAGCTGGATCTCTTATAACTAATGCAATTACGACCTCTGCTGGCTGATTGATGGCACCTGCACGGAGACGGGAAAAGAGTGCTGTCAGGGTGTGTCTCTCCGTACACAGTGCTGATCCTCATTAGCACTCGTCAAAGTGTAGGTGACAAAATGCATACGGCTGCTGCCCACGTGTCAGAGGGGGCGTGTGTTAGTTACGGCTCAGTCAAGAGTGGAGGTTAGCAGCAGTAGAGAGGAAGTGAAATGGGATCAGGTAATTGGATACGACTAGTTAGGGAGGAAAATTGGGAAGAATGTGTTTGCAGTGCTTTAAATATTCAGTTTTTTAGTTCTTAAAGAATAAACACTGATGTAATTTTTAGAGGATGCATTATAACATGTACATGTTTGTATTCGTGTCAGAATTGAGGAAGCAGAAGGAGTCAGTGACCCGAAAGACACCGAGCAACTGAACATGAACAGAGACTGCAGTGACAGTAAACTCTTGTTGGGGCTCTGGGCTAGTGCTCTCCTGCTGGGACCGACCGGTCAGTACACACAACATAATGCAACACAAACAGCCTTATTCACCATATTACATTGAATATTATAATAAAACATCCCAACATCATCACCGACCCACCTCCATGCATGACTGTGGTGATAGCACTCTTCTGGTCATAAGCCTTGTCTTGAGCCAGACAAACCACTGATCCATATGGAACATTGTAGCCCTATTTATGATCCTTAAATAGATAGATAAAATAGACTGTAGGTTATACACTGATCAGCAATAGCCATTAAAACCTCCTTGTTTCTACACTCATTGTCCATTTTGTCAGCTCCACTTACCATATAGAAGCACTTTGTAGTTCTACAATTACTGACTGTAGTCCATCTGTTTCTCTGCATGCTTTGTTAGCCCCCTTTCATGCTGTTCTTCAATGGTCAGGATCCCCACAGGGCCCCCACAGAACAGGTATTATTTAGGTGGTGGATCATTCTCAGCACTGCAGTGACACTGACATGGTGGTGGTGTGTTAGTGTGTGTTGTGCTGGTATGAGTGGATCAGGCACAGCAGCGCTGCTGGAGTTTTTAAACACCTCACTGTCACTGCTGGACTGAGAATAGTGAACAACCAACAGCGCCCTGTGGGCAGCGTCCTGTGACCACTGATGAAGGTCTAGAAGATGACCAACTCGAACAGCAGCAATAGATGAGCGATCGTCCCTGACTTTACATCTACAAGGTGGACCAACTAGGTAGGAGTGTCTAATAGAGTGGACAGTGAGAGGACACGGTATTTAAAAACTCCAGCAGCACTGCTGTGTCTGGTCCACTCATACCAGCACAACACACACTAACACACCACCACCATGTCAGTGTCACTGCAGTGCTGAGAATGATCCACCACCTAAATAATACCTGCTCTGTAGTGGTCCTGTGGGGGTTCCGACCATTGAAGAACAGGGTGAAAACATGTTAAAAACTATGTAGAGAAACAGATGGACTACAGTCAGTAATTGTAGAACTACAAAGTGCTTCTATATGGTAAGTGGAGCTGATAAAATGGAAAGTGTGTGTAGAAACAAGGAGGTGGTTTTAAGATTATGACTGATCAGTGTAGACATGCAATTTATCTGTTTCTTTCTTACCTTTCCAGTTCCAGATCAGCTGTACTTTGACGAGCGCACCATCAGCCCACTTCTCTTGCTGTCTTCCGATCGTCGGACCCTCAATTTCCTTTCTAAACGCCGGCGTCAGTCAGTACAGTACGACCCAGCTCGTTTCGACAGCTGGCCCAACGCTCTCTGCTGCGACCCCATCTCTTCAGGCACGCATGCCTGGGTGCTGGATGTGGGCAACAGCGAAGCCTTTAAGGTGGGAGTCTGCTACGCCAGCATGGAACGTAAGGGCTCAGACAACAGCTCCCGTTTGGGCTACAATGCCAAGTCTTGGGTGCTCTCGCACTACGATGGGGATTTCTCCTTCTGCCATAATGGGCAGAATATAAACTTATCGGTAGTGAAGAGCCCTACGAAGGTGGGCGTGCTGGTGGACTGGACCAAGCACACACTGCTTTTCTTTGATCCAGACTCGAATTGTGTGCTACACTCTGTCAGACAGGCTTTTTCGGAGCCACTGCTGGCAGCCTGTGCCGTCGCGGATCAGAGTATGACTATCGTTCACTAAGCTGCTGCTGGAAAACCAAGGAATTTAAGCAATCAATATTAAGTATCCTAATATTTAATGTTTTTATATGTTAAACACTTTTAGCAAATATTAAATCTACTTTTTTATGAATTATTGTAAAACGTAAATTATAAGGGTAGTGCTGTGGGGTAGCAAGTAGTGTTGGCAATGGGCAGCAATGGGGGGGCAGTGCGGTGGGGGGTTGAGTTCATGTCATGAAGGGTCCCCTCCCGCCATGAACCCCAGTGCACCTGCCCTCCCAATAGTTACGCCCCTGGATGAATGCAGCCAATTACAAGATCCTTGAAGAAGGCGTAACTAGGCTCATTTTGGGCCCCTCTATTTATATATATAACATACGGCGAGTCTCATATACAAAACTAACTGCAGAACGTCCGAACGCACATGTATAAACCGGGTGCTGAATTCTGATTGGCTGAGCTGAATGTCACTCACATATCGCAGCTACAATATTGTAATATAATAATAACGACCTGGCGAGTGCAGCCAATGGGGGGGCAGTGCGATGGGTGGTTGAGTTCAACCATGGGCCCCAGTGCACCTGCCCCCCCCCCCCCCTCCCCCGGTAGTTACGCCACTGTCAAGCGATGCCCAGGTGGCAGGATATATGAACACCACAGTTTGAATATTAGCTCTGCTACCGGTCGGCTGGGCTCCATCTAGCGGGCCACCAAGTCTGCTGGGTGGGAAAAGGCCGGATGAAGTGGGTGGGGTCTTCAAACACTGTGTAAACCCGCGAGGCGCCTGCGCAGAAGTGGATAAGCTTCATGTACGAATCCACCGAACCACAGGCAAAAAAGAAGGGTTGAGGACTGCACACACGTCAGAAGGGGCGTAGAGCGGGCAACTATACCCTCCTCGAACGCAAGTGGCTATGCTAAATTAGGAAAAAAGACTGAAAATGCTATCAAATGAATGATATGCTTTCATTTTGGTGATGGGCATTTTGCTGTTTTAGCTTTATGCAAGAGGCGAGGTCCTTAAAGACATAGGTTGATCAGTTTGGTGTGGATGAACCCCACAGAATATGTCCATTCAACATCAGTTCCTGAATTACAAATGCTCTTTTGACTGAATAGGCACAAATTCCAATAGACAGAACATTGGAAGCTATTGTAACCACAATAGGGATGCCAACAAAAAAAAAAAAAAAAAAAAAAAAAAAAAAAAAAAAAAAAAATATTTCAAATGACCATTGATAATGACACTTTGTCTCCGTCTTCTAACATCCGAAATCTTGGTGTAATTTTTGATAGCAACCTCTCTTTTGACCGCCATGTAAATCACATCACCAAAACTGCTTTCTTTCATCTAAAAAACATAGCACGTCTACGTCCATCACTCTCCTTTTCTGCCGCCGAAACCTTGATTCATGCTTTTATTACATCCAGAATTGATTATTGCAATAGCATCCTTTATGGTACATCTAACAAAATCCTAAAAAAACTTCAGTATATCCAGAATTCAGCTGCTCGCCTCCTTACTCATACTCGCTCCCGTGATCATATTACACCTGTTCTACAAAAACTTCATTGGCTTCCCGTTGCTCAACGCATTCAATTCAAAATTCTTCTATTCACTCACAAAGCTCTCCATAATCAGGCCCCATCCTACCTCACCGACCTGCTCCATCAGCACATTCCCTCCCGTAGCCTTCGCTCTTCTGAGGCTAACCTACTGTCCATACCCTCTAGGACCAAGCACCGGACCTGGGGTGACAGGGCCTTTTCCATAGCTGCTCCATCTTTATGGAATGCTCTCCCCAAACACCTACGAGATTGTCCTGACCTGTCCAAATTCAAGTCACTTCTCAAAACTCATCTATTCAGAGTGGCATTTAACTTGTAACAACACAAAATAAATGCTTTTATTTTTGCTATTCTTTTTAATAGTTTTTATACTTAGATCACGACAGAAATGTGAAGTCCTAGATCCTAAAACTTGTAAAGTTTTCAGTTTCCTGATTGCATGTAAATCTGTCCTGTTTCTGTCTAATTTTAAGAAATTGTTCTATATTTGTTGTTCTCTCTCATAATTTAGCTAATTTTTAATGAACTGTCTTATGCTGCTCTCTTTGTTTTTATCTTAATTATTCTTGATGTTGATGTACTATTTTGATTTTGTACTATGATTTGTATGGTGTATGTACGTATTTGTTTTGATTATTTGTCTTATGTAAAGCGTCTTTGAGTATCTTGAAAAGCGCTATATAAATAAAATGTATTATTATTATTATTATTAACAATATTGTGGTCAGTTGTGCACATAGGCCAGGTATTGCTTAAAGGGTAGAATTAAGCATGTTTTTATTATTTTAAGTGTGAGTATAAATCACAACATGTATGTTATGAAGAAGTCAACACTGACCTACAAGTGACTACCAGCGTCAGGATATTATGGGTGTGTTCGAAAACCTAGTGAGCTGCCTTGCTCTCATGGATTCTAGTAAGTAATTGACTTATAAGACAGGTCAATCGAACGTGCTACTTAGACAGCGATTCCATCAGTTTTTGCAAACTAGACTAACATAGATAGCCTCATGCCATTCAAACCAATGGGATGGGGTAGCACAACGAGGTAGCAAGCCAACTAACATCTCCTTCCGTGTACCAAAAACTGTTAAATTTGCTGACATTTGCAAATAAATGACACTTGTACACGTTTATACAAATTAATAATAATTTATTTAGGTTTCAAAATAAGTCCGTTCGTTTCTCCGCACCGCCTACCATGTTTTTTATTGTTTTGTGAGAGAAGTTGTGCTGCACTGAACGCTGGGATTGCGCCTTCACCGCTAAGGCAGCATCGGATGCTCACTCGTTCTTGAGTCAAAATACTGTTAAAAGTTTAAGATACCTTACTAGTGAGCATATTAGTGAGCATCTAGGATTTCAAACAGACCACTTCTTGGGAGCGAGTGTAGGATGACGTAAAATGCTGCCTATGTAGAGAGCGCACTAGGTTTTCGAACACACCCAGTATTTGCCAAGGTCGACCAAGATTAAGTGCTTAGATAATAAATGCCTTGTTATTATGTAATTTATGTTTGTATTAAATTATCTAAATATAATATGCATGTTATTTTTACCACTGTATCTGATATAGGACATCTGTAGTGATTTACCTTATGACTTAATGTAGTTTGTTTTATGATGACTTTTTTTTTACATTGTTAATTATTATTTAATGACATAATAATGAGAAATAGAATGAAAATAAGTTAGTTGTTTTTTTAAAATGAATAATATATGTAATTAGTATTGATATATGCAGTTTGTTGTTATTTGTTCCATACTTCTATCTGTAAAAAACCTTTTTTTTTTTTACCAAAGTATATGAACATAGCATGTCATGTGACTGAACAGTACTCAGTGATACAAAAATAGATTGATTAAAGCATTATTTACACAGTCTGGTCTTGGTAGGTGGTCACAGGTATCTGGAGCCATGCTGACTTCAGTGTATCCCACAGCTGCTGGAGGGAGCATGCCTGAGGATCCATAGAGTGAACACAACAATCGAAGTGGGTCCCACAGATGCTCAACTGAGTTAAAGTCTGGGGAGTTAGGGGCCAGTGTAGTACTTGGAAGTCTTGGTCATGCTCTTCCAACCAATGTCGGACATTTCTAGCTGTGTGACATGTCGCATTGTCTTGCTGGAAGGTTTCATCCTCCCCAGGGAAGACAATTTTAAAATTTTAGGGATATACACCGATGAGGCATAGCATTATGACCACCTTCCTAATATTGTGTTGGTGTGTGATGCACTGTGTATCCTGACACCTTTCTATCAGAACCAGCATTGAGCCTTGGCCGCCCATGACCCTGTCGCCAGTTTATCACTATTCCTTCCTTGGACCACTTTAATAGATACTGACCACTGCAGACCGGGAACACCCCACAAGAGCTGCAGTTTTGGAGATGCCCTGACCCAGTCGCCTAGCCATCACAATTTGGCCCTTGTCAAACTCGCTCAAATCCTCACGCTCGCCCATTTTTTCTGCACATCAACTTTGAGGATAAAATGTTCACTTGCTGCCTAATATATCCCACCCACTAACAGGTGCCGTGATGAAGAGATAATCAGTGTTATTCACTTCACCTGTCAGTGGTCATCATGTTATGCCTGGTCGGTGTATGTGCTGACAGCCTTTCGCACACCTTATATACCCACCAAGCCAGGTCACGAAACATGACTTCCTTCATGAGCTACGTGCTGCCGCCGTCAAAAATAGGAAGTGGTCATAATAATGTGATTTGACTGTGTGGTAATCACAGAAAAACTTCCTGTACAAAGCACAGATTGGCTACAGTCAGTAATTGTGTACCCAAAATATGCAATGCATGTGTCGGGTAGGTGTAGCTACAAATAGCCAATGAATGTACATAAAATATGAAATATGAATAAACCTAATAATGTGGCCAGTTAGTGTAGGGCTAAGTGATACTACATATCATCTACTTTTTGATGCAGTGCCGTCTGAGGGATCGATCACAGGCGTTCAGCTTAAGCGTGCACCCTTGGCTTTTACGCACTGAAATTCCTCCTGATTTCTTGAATGGTTTAATGATATTATGCACTGTAGAGGGAGAAATATGCAAATCCCTTCCAATCTTTCTTTGAGGTTGAATAATTTTCTCACACATATGTTGACAAACTGGAGATCCTTTGGCCATCTTTGCTCATTAAAGACTCACTTCATATTTTTTCACATCATTACTAGAGCTAAATTGCCCCCGTCCCAACTTTTTTTGGAATGTGAGGCCTGAAACGCAGAAATGGAGGTATATTAACAAATGAAATGAAGTTAAGCAGACAAAACATGAAATACACTATATTGCCAAAAGTATTCGCTCGCCTGCCTTCACACGCATATGAACTTGAGTTCATCCTAAAAAAATTACCATATAGAAGCACTTTGTAGTTCTACAATTACTGACTGTAGTCCACCTGTTTCTCTGCATGCTTTTTTAACCTGCTTTCACCCTGTTCTTCAATGGTCAGGACCACCACAGAGCAGGTATTATTTGGGTGGTGGATCATTCTCAGCACTGCAGTGACACTGACATGGTGGTGGTGTGTTAGTGTGTGTTGTGCTGGTATGAGTGGATCAGACACAGCAGCGCTGCTGGAGTTTTTAAATACAGTGTCCACTCACTGTCCACTCTATTAGACACTCCTACCTAGTTGGTCCACCTTGTAGATGTAAAGTCAGAGACGATCGCTCATCTATTGCTGTTGTTTGAGTTGGTCATCTTCGAGACCTTCATTGCTGGTCACAGGACGCTGCCCACGGATACCAACACAACACACACTAACACACCACCACCATGTCAGTGTCACTGCAGTGCTAAGAATCATCCACCACCTAAATAATACTTGCTCTGTAGTGGTCCTGTGGGGGTTCTGACCATTGAGAACAGCATGAAAGGGGGTAACAAAGCATGTAGAAAAACAGATGGACTACAGTCAGTAATTGTAGAACTACAAAGTGCTTCTATATGGTAAGTTTTTCAGGATGAACTCAAGTTCATATGCGTGTGAAGGCAGGCTTTTGGAAATATAGTGTATCTTGGGTAAAAACATTGTAACTGTACAACATTGTTTCACTAGAGGGAGTCAGAACACAACTCTCTCTCTCTCACACTTTCTCTCTCTCATATTCACTCTCTCATACTCACACTTTAAGTACTGAAATGTATCATTCAAGGTTATTCAGATACATGTGCACGACGGAGCAGGTGGATGCAAGGATGCAAGGATGCAAAGAGAAAGAGAATGCACTGGAGCATGAAAAAGAGTCTTTGGAGTATATCTGCAACAAGATACACTTATTCATCATCAACCCAACAACAATCGACAATCCTTTTGGAGTAATCGAGGGAATTAAACCTGGAGACCTGCTCGAACATGCCAAACTTTACACGGAGTATTAAGAGTTGCCGAAATACACGATGTCAGCTTGATATTGAACGTTTGTTTTTTGACAGACATTCGTCACATTTACTACATTTTATTGCACTACACTAATATCGTCGTTAAATGATTCACCTGCTTACGTCATATCCAAATAGAACCATCTAGAACAGGCGAGAAGGTAACGATACAACGTAGATGTAGTACACACAAACCTAAATTAATTGAATTAAATGCATGATTTATAACTACAAAACAACAGTAAAAGAAATAATAATGACATTATTTTATTTAAATTCATTCGTATTTTGAAAAATGTTAGATTTCTATACCACGTGACGCGCATCTCAGTAAACACAACTATAGTCTAGAACTACAGGCTTCATATAATAAATATAACTGTATACTTTTAAACAGGCAACATTATTATGCTTTTATTTAATTAAGAAGTATAAATAATATTTACCGTTATAACTAAAGCAACGGGGATAAGTACTTGTCCAGGCATGTCTAATAAAGGTGGGTATTAACACGTCACAAATGATGTCACAGTCTCATATGCATAGTACATGCATTGCAAACCTAAAATCAACTTATTGATGCACGTAAATGACTTATAATGCACATCTACTGGATTTCTTTGTTTTAATTATGGATTTTAGTAGTAATGCAACCATATTTATGGGTGATTCTTCAATTGGGGGAACTTTTACGTCCCTAGGTTATAAATTTGTGTTAAAAAATACTTTTTTACAATTCACCAACACTCATTTAAATGATGCAGGTCTTTATAATAAAGCAATAAGCCACGAGAGGCCGTACGTTACTGTGATTTTAGCAGAGTGCCTAAAACTTCTTTCCCCGTGCTAAAATCTTAACAGTAACGTACGGCCTCTCGTGGCTTATTGCTTTTATAAAACGGCGGTCAACATAAAATACAATAAATACAACAATTTTTTATCATAAATGTATTTATTGTGTATAAACTTACAATAAAGCATTCTTCCGCGACGCAAGGTAATCCGATTAACAGTGTTGCTAGGCAACATGAGGGCGAAAATAACATTAACTTTCTCTATTCAGTGGCGTATTAATATGGAATGATGTGAGGTGGTCCTAGGTGTGCGTTTATCGGGGATTTTACAACGGCTTCGAACGCGGCTCAGCCAATCAGATTTTAGGACCGGAACTATCCGTTTTATCATTATTTATTTATCTTTATATTTTAACTTATATGGCAATGGAAATCATTTTATAAAACCATTACATTATTATTAGTACATATACCGCTACCTACAGTACAGGAGTCAAACACGCAGACTTGAATAGACCAGTTAATACTGTATAGGTTTTGCATAATTTATCATTATCGTTTTTAGCATTAAAATCGACCTTGGGTATCTTGAAAGGCGCTATATAAATTGAAAGTATTATTATTATTATTAAAATGCAAATATTATATAAACCTTTCTTTTTAAATCCAGTGGTTGTGTGTTATTACTCGCCTATCGCTCAGATTTATCAGTCACAGTTGAAATTTGGGTTGTATGTTATGTAGTTACAATATGTTAATTACTGTATATAACTTAATTAAAAGCAGGTATTGCATAACATATAGTTTAATGATTATGATGTATTACGTTTAAGTATCTGCAACAGTTACAGATTTTGATATAGTTATATGATTTTAAAATTCAAATAACAAAGCCGGACAAAATCAAAATGCTGTGTGTCGTTACTTTCATTGTAAGGGTAAATGTGATGTGCTTTAATACTGTCAAAAAAAAAAAAAAAAAAAAAAAATGAATTATGTAAATATAAAGCATTTAAATTACATTCAAAATCTAAAGCTGCATTACATTACAGCCAAAATACAATACAGCCAAAATCGAAAGCTTGTGCCACCAGAATTGCCACACTCCAAATAGTTAAAAGTGGGTATAAATGGTTAAATCTTTTAAAATAAATATCACCTTACTCTAATAACTCTGCATACGTTTAAGCTGGTTTAAGGAAGTTGGGTCATTTCACTCTGTAACCTTGTGATCGCAAATCTAGAGTCCTCCTTCTAGAATCCGTCTTGTTGTAAACTTGGTACTCTAGGTGTTAGTTAAATTTATAAACACCTACCAACTGAAATTCAAACAGCCTTTCTGTATTTAAATTAAGACAGGGTTCATTTAACAATCTCATATTACAAAGCAGCGAACGGCAAATATCAAACGTCTAATATCAAGCTGACTGTACTTTGGTCCAGTTCAACTAATGACGTGTTCTTGGAATGTGGAAGGACGCATAAGTACCATGAAAAGATCAACTCGGACACAAGGAGATCATACCAGACTTTACGTGAGAGGGCAAAACCAACACTTTGCGGCACCAACGTCACCCGCTGCGTCACAGTGATGTCAAAGATAACAATATCTTATTCTGTAGGCCAATGGAGCATCACTTACCAGACTTTCCTTTCATCATGCTGAGACAAATAACCACCACTGGGAAATTACAAAAATACACATTTGGTGAGAGATTATAAGCTGAACAATTACATACTGCTTGGTCTAAAGTTTACATACAGTTGTATAAATTACATTATTGCTGTTTTCTGTAATGTCCTTTACCTTTGTGGTATGGCTTTCCAATTTCTTATTAGCAAATATTAAAAATTCCAACAATACTACTGTACCTAATACACTCATACAGGTAAAACACACTATATTGTACCATATTTTTATTGTTAGTGTCACTGGAGTGTAGAAAATGGTCCAAAATCCAATAGTCAAGAGCATAAAAACATTACTAATGCTAAAACACACACCAATACTAAATACAATATACATTCACCAAACACTTATCTGGTACATAAGTTCATTGATACAGTAACTGACTGTCGCCCATCTGCTACAGTGTACACTTTTATTCCCCTGTTGAAACACTGACCGGATGTGGTATCATTTCCGTGTTCTCATTGCTAGCTAAGAATGTTCCACCAGGGGGGTTACTGGGGGGCCCACTTGCGACTGCTATGTGAGGAATGTGTGGGTGTCTAAGTGGGCTACAGGCAGTAACAGTTTACCTTAGTTGGAAGGTCTAGCTCATAAAGTATTTAAAAAATATACATACTAGGGAGAAGTACCTTATGAAGCATTTGTTAAGCACTTTCGACCACAGTCTGACTCACACTGAGTATGAGAGATTCCATCCACGCACACACTTTCGCCCACATAACACCAACACCCACATATTATACAGTACATAGCAGTATATATATATACCGATCAGCCATAACATTAAACCTCCTTGTTTCTACACTCACTGTCCATTTTATCAGCTCCACTTACTATATAGAAGCACTTTGTAGTTTTACAATTACTGACTGTACTCCATCTGTTTCTCTACATACCTTTTTAGCCTGCTTTCACCCTGTTCTTCAATGGTCAGGACCCCCACAGGGCCACCACAGAGCAGGTATTATTTAGGTGGTGGATCATTCTCAGCACTGCATTCTCAGCACCATTGACATGGTGGTGGTGTGTTAGTGTGTGTTGTGCTGGTATGAGTAGATAAGACACATCAATGCTGATGGAGTTTTTAAACACCTCACTGTCACCGCTGGACTGAGAATAGTCCACCAACATAAAATATCCAGCCAATAGCGCCCCGTGGGCAGTGTCCCAGCGTGACCACTGATGAAGGTCTAGAAGATGACCGACTCAAACAGCAGCAATAGATGAGCGATCGTCTCTGACTTTACATCTACAAGGTGGACCAACTAGGTAGGATTGTCTAATAGAGTGGACAGTGTGTGGACATGGTATTTAAAAACTCCAGCAGCACTGCTGTGTCTGATCCGCTCATGCTCTGTGGGGGTCCTGACCATTGAAGAACAGGGTGAAAGCAGGCTAAAAAAGTATGTAGAGAAACAGATGGACTACAGTCAATAATTGTAGAACTACAAAGTGCTTCTATATGGTCAAATGGACAGTGTAGAAACCAGGAGGTGGTTTTAATGTTATGGCTGATCGGTGTACATGTATACATGTATGGAATTAAAGAAAGTACTCAGCCGGTGCTGTAGTCTATATTCCTGCCACTGTTTCTCTTTCTGTGTGGACGTTTCCAACCTTTAGAGACCTGCACCTGAATTCAACCACCCACCCAAACTCGTTGGGTGTTAAGAGATTAAACACACCTGGTTTAAACAAATTATACCTGACATATGAGTATATAAAGGATATGGGTAGGTCTTGTCTATTTGATAAGCAAATAATATTATACGCTGTAAACAGATGACATGCATCATAAGCGTACTTTGAACAAAGGCAACGACAGATCTGGCAACAAAACCTGTGTAAAGGTCATGTCATTAAAATAGACCCTTGATCCTTCTGATTTAATGTAATGGAAACCTAGAGCGTAAGGACCAAAAGAAAAGATTTAGAAATGGTTTATACCCCAAAGAAAAAATACCTTATTTCTAACAACATTATATGGCCGATAGTTTGTGGACACCCCATCTAATTTGGTTGCCGACTCCCCGCCCTGATTGAGGAGAGCGAGACTAATCGCACATCTTTTCACCTGCATGAGGCGAGTTCTCATGCTGATCAGCTCTGTGCACAGAGAGCCACACCCTGATCAGCACTATTCCTCGACTCCTGTGCAGACGCCTTCAACCAGCCAGCAGAGGTCGCCGTTCGCTCAGGACCTCTTCGGCTTGTCCTACCCTATGAACAAGAGCCAATCGTTGTTCGTACAGCCGCCCAGCCTAACCGGATGGCAGATTGGAGATACGATGTTTTCGAAGTCTCAGCTCTGGTGTGCTAGCGTGTTTTACCCACTGTTAATAGGTTTATACAATTTACTGAATAGATGTAGCTATATAATTTTAAAATTTCTAGCTTCAAATTTTAAAGAATGTGCACACAAGTAGATAAATAAAGACAGGGTTTAAATCATTTCTTGTGGAGGAACTTGGAGGAATGAGCCCTGATTTCAACTTTGTTGGACATGTTTGGGATGAATTGGAACATTGATGGCAAGCCAGACCTTCTAAGCTTAACCTCACAGATGCCGTTTTAAATAAAAGGCTGCTGTGGCGTTGTGTATTCAACCTGATGAGGTGTAGCTGTGGATCATCTTCATTGACCAATAATCTTGAGGGGGTGTGAACTTAAAGCCATAAACAAGACCACCGCAACCATGTGCTCATGGAGACTGGGGCGTGGCACATAAACATGGCTAGGAGCTCAAGGAGCTGGATTGTGACATTTAGTAACATGTTGATATATTATTAATTATTAATTATATATTAATAATTAGTCACCAATAGATAACATCCCATTTATATATACAGTATATATATTGGTATATTACCCATGCATTCTGCACAGGCGCCTCTCTATCTGCTAATCAGGGTCCTTACCCCGCCCACATAGTCTGGTCAGCCCACCCTAGCAGAAACTTGTCAGCTGCAGGCACTGCCAATTATGCCCGTTAGATGGCACCCAGCCAACTGGTGGCAACACCGAGTTTCGAACCGAGGATTTCACAATCTCGGCACTGGTGTGCTAGTGGAATATCCCGCTGTGCCACCAGGGCGTAAAACCTTTGGTTTTTAAAAGGTTTGTCCAACAAGCTCATGGTCAAGTGTCCAAATGCTTTTGAGTCCTATGTGTTCAACAACCCACACATGTTTTGTACCCACAAATGTGTTAAATTCAAGCAATAACAGGAATTTTTACTATAGTGCATTATGGTGTGAATAATTGTCCACATTGTCTAGTTATTGCGTATTTGTTGCATGGAACAAAGTCATCCAACTCCCATATCAGCCCTGCCCTTTTACTCCTCTTGCCACACCACCTTTATAAGCAACAACAGCAACTGAATGCTCACTCACTCACTTTCTTAACCGCTTATGAAATTTGGGTCGTGGGGGGGGGGGGGGGGGGGTGCGGGGGGGGGGAAGGGGGTGCTGGAGCCTATTCCAGCTTTTCAATTGGAGCAAGGCACACAGTAACACCCTGTGCCCATCGCAGGGCACACACATACACACCCATTAACCTATAGGGCAATTCAGTGTCTCCAATTAACCTGACTGCATGTTTTTGGACTGTGGGAGGAAACCAGAGCTCCCAGACACGGGGAGCACATGCAAACTCCACTCAAAAAAGGACCCAGACCACCCCGCAAGCCCAATGTTTTTTTTGCTGAACTTGATTAAATTAGGCATACCACAAGGTTTCCTGACAGGGACTGTTAGATTTAGCTTCTTCCATCTTAAGTCAGGACAGTGACAAGACATTTTAAAAATATAATTTGTATTTTAGCCATTAGGATGTGGACTTTTTATTGGTATTATTGACTTGCTGCATAACCTTGATGCATGTATGCCTCAGACTTAGCCTATCGTTGTTGGAGTTCTTGGTGTTCTTAAATACAAAATATGTATTAGTATTTGCTTTAGACATAACGATGACATAACGATGATATAACGATGATATATCGATGATATAATAAACCCAGGTGCTTTTTGCATATCGTAGTCAGCCAATAATTTGACTCCTGGTTAGGAGTGGTTTCCTGCTGGCTATCCCACTATGGTTTCTGTTTTTGTCTAGTCTTTGTCATACTGCGGAGACATAAACACTGACCTTATCTGAGATTGGCGACAGCAATTGTTTAGCAATTTGTTCTTCTATGTTATGACTTTTCCAGATAAGTTACTTATAAACCTTTAGAGAAATTCCAGGCAACTGTCCACTTCTGGGTAGTTTTCTGTTTAGTGAAGCTTTATAACCTTTCAGTGGTAGCTTAGTGGGTTGGGCTTTGGGCTATCAACTGCAGCCACTGTTGGACCCTTGAGCAAGGCCCTTAACCATCTCGGCTTCAGGGGTGCCGTACAATATCTGACCCTGCGATATGCGTATATGTATATATGACAAATAATGGTGTTCTATTCTTTTCTATACTATAGTGTTCCTGTAGAACCTGTTAGATTGACCAATTATCAATTCACTCACAACTCAGGGCAGTTGTAGCCTAGTGGTTAAGGTACTGTTCCAGTAATCAGAAGGTTGCCGGTTCAAGCCTCACCACTACCAGGTTGCTACTGCTGGGCCCTTAAGCAAGGCGCTTAACCCTCAATTGCTTAGATTGTGTACTGTCACAATACTGTAAGTCGCTAAAAATGTACTTTCTAAGCTGCTTATCCTAATCAGGGTCTCAGGGGTGCTGAAGACTGTAACAGCTCTCACAGGACGCCAGTCTATACAAACACACCTTAACACATTTATGCCAAGTTCACACTACACGACTGGATCTCTTGCACTCGGGAGTCTGCACGACTGATAGGGGGTTTCATACTACATGATCTATTACTAGAATGAGTCAGTCTGGTCTCCCAAACTACGCTTTGTCACGAAAACACACGCAAGTGATGAGGGGTTTTATGAAACCGTGTCCAAAAATGCAATCAATAATTGATAGATCAGACTTGTTTGTATGCTGATGTGCAGCGTAAAAGAAAAGAGGAAAAATACATGAATCTGAGTGGATTTGGTAACACGACCAACAGGGATTGTCTGTTCTGTAGTGAGTTGGAGGTTAATAAATATTTTTTTTGCAATGCAGGGCTGGTATTATGGTTTGGCGTATTTGAGAAGGTCATGCTGCTCTACCTTCATAATCTTCATAATCTTCATGGTGTACTAGCTAACTTGGCTAGGTCAGCTAGCATGGAACATGACCTGAACTCTCTCCGCTTTGGATTACTTAACATCCATTCGCTATCCGGCAAGGGTCCTCTGGTCTATGATCTCCTGAAAAATGGATATGACTTCCTTTGCTTGACGGAGACATGGCAACAACCTGGTGACTTCTCCCAGCTGAATCAGTGCTCGCCACCTGGGTTTGTTTACATCCGCGAAGCTCGCGTCACGGGACGAGGAGGCGGTACCGCGATTCTCTTTAGAGAGAGATGTAGGGTTTCCACAGTATCTGTTCCTGCTTGCTCTTCTTTTGAATCAACTATTGATTTCCCCTCCACCTGCTCTGTAAGATGTAAGGTGCCCTTGAGCGCTTTGAAAGGCGCCTATAAATAAAATGCATTATTCTTACATTATTATTAGCAGAATCAGCAAGGGCGTGCAACACCATATTACCACCATCATCATGTTTAACTGTTGAGTATGATGTTCCAATTGTGAACTGCTGAGTAAGCTTAATGCTAAATGTCAAATGTTCCACTTTTGACTCATCAGACCACAGAACATTCTAACAAAAGGGGGACATCGAGGTGAACTTAATTACAACAAGTTGCAAAAACTCATTTCAGGGAGGTACTCAGGGACTCTCACAACCCCCCAGAAAAAAAATAAAAATAATAATAATAATAAAAAAACATAAATAAATAAATATGCCGTGATAACAGAACTTTTAGGAGCTGCTAACTGAGCTACTTAGCTAACTGTTCACGTCACAAACACATTAATGTGTACTACATAGTGCACTACATAGTGTGAAAGATAATAGATTTATGTTCCCTACATAGTGCACTAGATTGTATATTAGAAAAGAATTTATGTTCCTTACTTAGTGCACTAGATAGTGTACTAGAAAATAGACTTATGTTTCTTACATAATGCTTTAGGTAGCGTATTAGTTAACGGATTTAGGTTCCCTACATGGTGCACCAGATAGTATTTTAGATATGAATTTATGTTCCCTACGTAGTGCACTAGATAATGAATTAGACAATTGGTTTATGTTCCCTACACAGTGCACTAGATTGTATATCAGATCACGGATTTATGTTCCCTACATAGTGCACTCGAAAGTATAACTAGATGATGACTTGTGTTCCTTACATAGTGCACTAGATTGTATATTCGATCATAGATTTATGTTCCCTACTTAGTGCACTAGACAGTATATTGATTTATGTTCTCTACACAGTGCGCTAGATTGTATATCAGATCACGGATTTAATACGCGATCAGGGAAATAAAGTCTTTGTCGCGTGCGTGCGTGCGTGCGTGTGTTGCTCTTGGCCGCGCGTTCTAGATTCCGGGAGATTTTATCAGGGAGCCGCTATGTATAGGCGGGAGACTCCCGGAACTTCCCGGAATGTCTGTAATTATCAACTGATGAACAACTATGTAGTTACTTTTTTTACCCAGGGCCAGTTTGTGTATCTAAAGTATTTCTTCATGAAATAATTACTTTAAAAATGACATTTTGTTTGAAGACCTAAAAGAGTTTAGTAAAACAAATGTATATAAATACCCTCGTATATACTGCTAGAGCTTGTTCTTTGCTGTAGTGTCATTTGTGGAATGTTAGTTTGACTTAAAACCTTGTAATATTCTAATACTCATGCAGTGTAAATAAAAATAAAACATATTAAATCCTGTATGGCATGTCTGTAGTATAAAAGCTGAAACAGGACGTTCAGTTTGTGTGTGTGTGTGTGGTCCAGTGTGTTTTTCACTTGTTATGTCAATATAAAGTAATTGTAATATCACTATAATACAGAGTCATAATACTCTTTTATGAGAAGAATTAAATGTTCCAGAGTATAAATAAAGCATCGGATGCTTTATAAGAGTCTAGGGTGAACATGTTCGTTCAAGGAGACGTTGCGGACTAAACCTTCACTCTAAAGCAATGTCACCTATTGAAAATACACCGATCAGCCATAACATTAAAACCACCTCCTTGTTTCTACTCACTGTCCATTTTATCAGCTCCACTTACCATATAGGAGCACTTTGTAGTTCTACAATTACTGAATGTAGTCTATCTGTTTTTCTGCATGCTTTGTTCGCCCCCTTTCATGCTGTTCTTCAATGGTCAGGACTCCACAGGACCACTACAGAGCAGGTATTATTTAGGTGGTGGATAATTCTCAGCACTGCAGTGACACTGGCATGGTGGTGGTGTGTTAGTGTGTGTTGTGCTGGTATGAGTGGATAAGACACAGCAGCGCTGCTGGAGTTTTTAAACACCTCACTGTCACTGCTGGACTGAGAATAGTCCACCAACCAAAAATATCCAGCCTACGGCACCGCGTGGGCAGCGTCCTGTGACCACTGATGAAGGTCTAGAAGATGACCGACTCAAACAGCAGCAATAGATGAGATGAGCGATCGTCTCTGACTTTACATCTACAAGGTGGACCAACTAGGTAGGAGTGTCTAATAGAGTGGACAGTGAGTGGACACTATTTAAAAACTCCAGCAGCGCTGCTGTGTCTGATCCACTCATACAAGCACAACACACACTAACACACCAGCACCATGTCAGTGTCACTGCAGTGCTGAGAATGATCCACCACCTGAATAATACCTGCTCTGTAGTGGTCATGTGGGGGTCCTGACCATTGAAGAACAGCATGAAAGCAGGCTAAAAAAAGTATGTAGAGAAACAGATGGACTACAGTCAGTAATTGTAGAACTACAAAGTGCTTCTATATGCACTGTTGAGCAGATGAAGTGTTATATCAAGCAAGAATACCCTAGTCACAAGTTTTAAGGTGTTACAGCCATCAAATTTAGAATGAACTTAAACTAAAACAATAATAGAATAAATTAAATATGTTAATATTTAAAGGAAAATATTCCACTCAAGTACTGTCGAAGTGATCAAGCATCACTTTACTAGGATGTAGTTTTTGCTTATGTCACTTTGTTATTCATTACAACATGTAATCATGTGCTATCTCATGACAATGACTAAACATTTAATTACTGTTGTATATTAGAAAACACCTTATGACAGCATTACACACCAAAAATAACATGTTTTGTAATCCTTCTAGAAAATGCTGAGAACTTACGACACCTGTCACATGCTCGAATGGAAATTTCTGTGTGTATAGTATACAGTGATGCATTCTCATCCCTACAACCACCAAGGGTGCATCCTAAAACACTGATACCTCCTTCATTTCAGCTCCTATGTCCTTCAGCACAAGCAATTAAGAAGCTAGGAGGTAGGAATCTTCTAGAATGAGGATACATTAGTGTATTCTACATCGATACAAGCAATCAGAGCAATAGCTGTATCATTTCACGAATTAATTAAGTCTTAATTTTTGGCTCGTTTGTTTTTCTCGCACTCTTCTCTTCCAGCCAAAAAGGGAGAAATTGGAATTTAAAGCAAGCTCAAACAAGGTGAGACAGTATAAATGTTTTTTAAGATGCCCTAGAGCAGGGGTGTCAAACTCATTTTCACCGAGGGCCACATCAGCATTATTGTGGCCCTCAAAGGGCCGATTGTAACGTATCCTGCTGTGATTGCAGTCTGTTGTTTTTCTTGGAGTCCGAATTCTGCATTTATATTGTCCTCCTTTACCACAGACACGGCCTCATAACTCAAGAGACGCACCGTTTTCTCTTTCTGAAGCACAAACTTGTTTTCATTTTCATTAAATTTCCTCCTTCTGCTTAATTTTCTTACTTATCTTCTTGTACATTTTGGGATTATGTGTAAATATTTCTTAACATCATCTACTGGTGGGCTGTGTCACTTTGCAGGTCACAAAATCAGCCTGCATTTTGAAAGATGCAGTTAATGTAGGCTTTTACAGTGTATTTTAAGACAATTGTTCTGCCCTCACTAATAGTTTATCCCCCTTGCTCAGCTAGACAGACAGACAGACAGACAGACAGCTCTCTTCAGAATACAGTCGGATTTATTTGCTTCCCAGCTGTGTGATACACTGTGTGCATCAAAATGAAGTAAAAATACAAACAATAAAAACAATAAAGAACTTAATACAGTAAAAGCACACAGCTGTAGTCAAGTGTTACATCTGGTACAATATGAGATTTAACCAAACGTAAAATAATGCTAACGAGTTAAAATTTTGTGTGAAGATACTAATTGCTATAGTAACGGTAACAATTGTATTTAATTACGGTAAATTTGTAACTAAAGCGCTGTTATATACTCACTAAACATTTACTAACAACTGAGAATATAAACGCCACTACTTACAGACGATGCTTTGGTATTATACTGAAAGATAATTATTTTTATTTATTATTATTGTTTACATTACTACCCGCGTTCTTTTGCTGTAAAAGTCACATGGCTTCTCAGCGAGGGTCAAAGTTAGTTGCCATGACTACGATGTCACTGTTGAATTTAAAGGCGCAGGAGTCCCGTTAAATTATAAGCGCGTCTCTGTAACGACTCGAACCATCACAACAATCGTACAGTCGTTTAAGCTCTCGCGGGCCACATAATACGACGTGGCGGGCCGGATCTGGCCCGCGGGCCGTGAGTTTGACACCCCTGCCCTAGAGTGTATATCTGGCTAAACGCCAGCTAATGCTACCTCCAGGCTGGCAAATGTTAAAAAAACAAAAAAAACAAAAAAAACTTTGTGGATAACACTTTTTCTTAAGGTAGCATTAACTGAAAAGTGCTTTCGTTTTTGACTAAAGCGAACAGATTTGTAACCCCGACTCCCCCCCCCAAAAAAAACCCCAGCACATTTTAAACCATAAACACAATTTTAAAAAAAGGTAAACGTTTAAAAAAGTGTATTATTACAACTGACATACGCCCCCTCCGGCATGTACAGTCAGTACAGACTGCGTTTTTCACCTACACGAGTCGAGTTCATACACTTGACAGGCACTGTGTATGGAGGGCCACACCCCATCAGCATTATTCCTCAGCCCTGTGCAGGCGCCATCAGTCAGCCGGCAGAGGCCGCAGTCGCACCAGTTATGAGGACCTACGATTCGACTTTCTCACCCTCTAACCCTGAACAACAGCCAATCGTTGTTCATGCTGCCGCCCAGTCCAGTCGGAAAGGCAGAGCCGAGATTCGACACGATGTATTCGAAACCCCAACTCTGGTGCGCTAGCGTACTTTACCGCTGCGCCACCTGAACGGCTTCAAGTTGAGCAAAGTTAAACTTTATGCAAATTAGGAGTAAAGCAATGTGATAATTACCAAAAGGAATCGAGCATTGAGTGGTATGCGCATTATCTCCACCACCGTGAAACAGTACGCTCTGTTTTGGGTTCCTAGATAATAATTCCAACCAGAGATGGAGGAGAAACACGTGGTCGCTGTGTCAAACTTTGGCAAACAGACGGCACCGCAACGTCACAAAGAGCAAACGTGGTTTTCTCGTCTTGTTGACTGCACAGATAGTGATGCAGAATGTGGGGATGAAATGAGTGATTTCCTTCCAGAATTTTTTTTGGAAACACATTTAATTTGTGGTAAAAAAAAAAAACAGATGTTGTACTGTCTTGGCATTTCTTTTTTTTGCTTGGTGTCAGCTTAACAATGGCAACCAAATGCCCACAGACGATGATGCTTCTTGTGTGAATCAGTGATGAGCGATCAGTGATTCAGGAAAAATCAATGCCGGTCTGAACAAAGGGTTACATCAAATATTTAATCTCTGAATGGTGGCAATTATTCCAAAAAAAGGTTTGAATAGCAGCCTTGTCATTCATTCCATCTTTATTGTGTCTACATTTTTCAAAGCTAAGCTGTTTTGGTTTGAGTCACATCACAAGTCATGGTCCTTTTAATGTGGTGTTTCATTCACATCCTGTATTTTATTCATTGGACAAATCTCTTTTCGTCTTGTAAATGCTCTCCAAAAATCCCCACACAATATATCATCGTTTAAAGTACAACCCCAAATCAGGAAAAGCTGGGACACTATGGAAAATGCAGATAATATAAAAACACAGTTCCTTACTTTTACTTTTATTTCATTGCAGACAGGATGAACCTGAGATATTTCATGTTTTATCTGCTCAACTTCATTTCATCTGTTATTATACCTCCATTCCTGCATTTCAGGCCTGCAACAAATTCCAAAAAAGGGTGGGACGAGGGCAAAAACTAAATAATTATGTGATTCCAAACAGTTGATTGTAATCATGGTTTGGTTCAAAAGCAGCATCCAGGAATCCAGGAGTCTTTGATGAGCAAAGATATATGATTGAAATGTTTAAAAACAATGAACCTTAAAGAAAGATTGGAAGGGATTTGCATATTTCTCCCTCTACAGTGCATAATATCATTAAACGATTCAAGAAATCAGGAGGAATTTCAGTGCGTAAAAGCCAAGGGTGCAAGCTTAAGCTGAACGCCCGTGATCTTTGATCCCTCAGACGGCACTGCATTAAGAACCGCCACTCAACAATAGCTGATAGAACCACATGGGTGAGGGATTACTTTGGCAAATCTTTGTCAAGCTCTACAATACAGAGTTACATGCACAAATACCACTTAAAACTTTACTGTACAAAAAGAAGCCTTATGTTAAGCATGTCCAGAAGCGGCGTTGACTTCTCTGGGCTCAGAGGCATCCAGGATGGACCATCACACAGTGGAAACGTATATTGTGGTCAGATGAATCAGCATTCCAGGTCTTCAGCCTGGGGTTGTACATTAGAGATCTCTCTGAACTTTCTCACACAAGAACACATGACTCTATTCCCAAAAGGGGGGTGACGCATACTTAGCCTTGGGAAATGCTGGAATCCTTGTCCTTAGAGATAAATTGTTTGTTCAGATACATGCTAGGTCATTGGTGCAGTAAACGCAGTGCTCATGGCAGACTAGATCTGCTTTGATAAGAGCAGATCTAGTCTGCTCAACTTTCAACCAACCATAGGTCCTAGTAGTTCTGGAATTATTGGCACCCTTAATAAAAATGGTAAACATACGTATTTGTGGTTGATTAAATAAAAATCCGACCATAATAACAGCACAAAATGTAACTGAAGCACATCAATAATTTATCATTTTATTTTTTACCTGGGGGGTTTAGGAACTTTATCAGTTTTTCATTACACTGAGGAAAGTGAACTCATGTGGCATAATGTTAAGATGTCAAGTGCCTGAGTTCTGTGGGTTCAAACACTAGACTGGGCTCATTACTACAGAAGGTGCATGATGTTATGTGAATCTACCAATTTTGGTGTTCCTGGCACATATCAGTGCACCAATAATGCCACTCCCAAGCTTGGATAAATAGGAGAATTGGGTCAGGACCACCATCTGGCGTAAAAGCTGTGCCTAATCAAATATGCCAATGAACGATCCTCTGTGGCGACCCCTAATGAGAGCAGCCGAAAGGAATCATCATCAGAACCATTACAATTACCACTTATTTACTGTAGCTCTATGAGGGATCTTCAAAAAGTGAGGGTGGGAGGAGTAATAATGTAGTAATTGGTCGTGTCTGAGAGACTGAGTGATCTCATTTCCACCTTTTGGACGCTTCAAGAAGCTTTAAGGGGAAGAAGATTTCCATGTAATGATGATGGGAGAGCAGTGGTGCTTCAATGGCTACACGCTCAACCAGTTAAAAAAGTGTGGAAACTTTTTGAAGAACCCTTGTATAATAGAATATAATACATACACCGATCAGCCATAACATTAAAACCACCTCATTGTTTCTATACTCACTGTCCATTTTATCATCTCCACTTACCATATAGAAGCACTTTGTAGTTCTACAATTACTGACTGTAGCTCTGTAGTGGACTGTAGGATCACTACAGAGTAGGTATTATTTAGGTGGTGGATCATTCTCAGCACTGCAGTGACACTGACATGGTGGTGGTGTGCTAGTGTGTGTTGTGCTGGTATTAGTGGATCAGACACAGCAGCGCTGCTGGAGTTTTTAAACATCTCACTGTCACTGCTGGACTGAGAATAGTCCACCAACCAAAAACATCCAGCCAACGGCATCCCGTGGGCAGCGTCCTGTGACCACTGATGAAGGTCTACAAGATGACCAACTCAAACGGCAGCAATAGACGAGCGATCGCCTCTGACTTTACATCTACAAGGTGGACCAACTAGGTAGGAGTGTGTAATAGAGTGGACAGTGAGTGGACACGGTATTTAAAAACTCCAGCAGTGCTGCTGTGTCTGATCCACTCATACCAGCACAACACACACTAACACACCACCACCATGTCAGTGTCAGTGCAGTGCTGAGAATGATCCACCACCTAAATAATACCTGCTCTGTAGTGGTCCTGACCATTGAAGAACAGGGTGAAAGGGGAATAACAAAGCATGCAGAGAAACAGATTGACTACAGTCAGTAATTGTAGAACTACAAAGTGCTTCTATATGGTAAGTGGAGCAGATAAATGGACAGTGAGTGTAGAAACAAGGAGGTGGTTTTAATGTTATGGCTGATCAGTGTATATCACAGGTGGTGCAAAAGATCAAGATTAGGCTTAGGAAGGGACATTAGACTCTAGGTCTGAAAGCTTATGTATATAGAATTGGGCACCATTAAGCTACCCTGTGGCAAAAAAAGGCACTAACTGGCTTCAAGTGTCTACAAGATCAGGAAAGCACATGCTTGCGCTCACCCGCTCTGACTGGTGGCTGTCATGTGATAGTAAAGACTCAGCAATGGTAATAAAATAGGGTAAAAGTCTAGAACCTTAACGCATAGGACAGAGTTGCTAGGATGCCGATGATGCTCTCTTGTTGCTCGTATGCACACTGAGAGGCGGTGGCTCAATGTTCAGTTCTTCTCTGAGCTCTTCCAGATTTTGGTCCCAACGGCGCTCATAAAAGACATTCATTATGCACTGCGAACGACTGCCACTTCGCAAAGCCCATGGTCCGAGAGATGTCACCAGCTTCTGCATTCGACTAATACATACACAAAACACACAGAAGCAAGACGAACACATTAATGATGACTTCATAAGACTGTACAGTACAGTCAAGTCAGAAAGTCTGCACACCCCTTTCACCTTCTCCACAATTTATTACATTACAGACTCATTCTATAATAGATCGAGTTCTTTTTTTGCCTCAAACATCTACACACAGTGAAAACAGGGTTTAGAAAATATGCTATTTTATTTTACTGACAAAAATGGTTTATTTAGGGGTTACATACAGTGGGGAAAATAAGTATTTGATCCCCTGCTGATTTTGTAAGTTTACTCCCTTACAAAAACTTGAACAGTCTATAATTTTTATGGGAGGTTTATTTTAACAGAGAGAGACAGAATATCAACAAAAAATCCAGATAAAAAACATTAAATAAAGGTTATACATTAATTTGTATTTAATTAAGGGAAATAAGTATTTGATCCCCTACCAACCAGCAAGAATTCTGACCCCCACAGACGGGTTATGTTCCCATGAGGCACACAAATTAGTCCTGTCCCTGTATAAAAGACTCCTGTCACAGAATCAGTTTCTTCCGTTCAAATCACTCGACCACCATGGGCAAGACCAAAGAGCTATCAAAGGACAGCTCCCTTGAGATCATTGACAAGCTCCTCCCGTGTAATTCTGGACTGACCTCACCTTTCTCAGAATCATTCTTACCCCACCAGGTGAGATCTTGCATGGAGCTCCAGAGTGAGGGTGATTGACTGTGATCTTGTATTTCTTCCATTTTCGAATGATCGCACCAACAGTGGTCTCTTTCTCACCAAGCTTCTTGCTGATGGTCTTGTAGCCCATTCCAGCCTTGTGCAGGTCTACAACCTTGTCCCTGACGTCCTTTGATAGCTCTTTGGTCTTGCCCATGGTGGTCGAGTGATTTGAATGGAAGAAACTGATTCTGTGACAGGAGTCTTTTATACAGGGACAGGACTAATTTGTGTGCCTCATGGGCACATAACCGGTCTGTGGGGGTCAGAATTCTTGCTGGTTGGTAGGGGATCAAATACTTATTTCCCTTAATTAAATACAAATTAATTTATAACCTTTATTTAATGTTTTTTTTCTGGATTTTTTGTTGATATTCTGTCTCTCTCGGTTAAAATAAACCTCCCATAAAAATTATAGACTGTTCAAGTTTTTGTAAGGGAGTAAACTTACAAAATCAGCAGGGGATCAAATACTTATTTTCCCCACTGTATCTGTACACACCCTTAGCCTAATACTTGGTTGATGCACCTTTGGCAGCAATTACAGCTTTAAGGCGTTTTGGAAAAGAAGCTACAAGCTTGGCACACTTGTTTCTGGACATTTTTGCCCATTCCTCTTGGCATATCCTTGCAAGCTCCGTCAGGTTGGGTGGGGAGTGGGTGGGGTACACAGTCATTTCCCGCTCTCCACAGATGTTCCATTGGATTCAGGTCTGGGCTCTGGCTGGGCCACTCTAGGACATTCACAGACTTTCTCAGAAGCCACTCCTTTGTTCTCTAGGCTGTGTGCTTCGGGTCGTTGTCATGTTGGAAGGTAAACCTTCGCCCCAGAGCGTTCTGGAGCAGGTTTTCTTCAAGGATCTCGGTGTACTTAGCTGCATTCATCTTTCCCTCTACCTTGTTCCTCATGGTTTGAGAGTCCTCTAGGTGCCTTTCAACAAACTCCAAGTGGGCTGTCATGTGCCCTTTAATAAGGAGTGTCTTCCGTCTGGCCACTCTTCCATAAAGGCATGATTTGTGGAGTGCTGCCTGGATGGTTGATCTTCTGAAAGGCTCTCCTATCTCCACAAGGATACGCTGGAGCTCTGTCAGAGTGGCCAAGGCCCGTCTTCCCCGATCGCTCAGATTGACCAGGCGGCCAGGTCTAGGAAGATCTTTGGTGGTTCCAAACTTCTTCCATTTACGAATGATGGTGGCTGACATGCTCTTTGGGACCTGTAAAGCTGCAACTCAATCTATTACAGAATGAGTCTGTAATGTAATAAAATGTGAAGAAGGTGAAAGGGGTGTGCAGACTTTCCGGCTTGAATGTATGCTTCGACAAATCCTGGATCTGTTAAGATCAGTTAATGTGCAAAAACGTGTGCATGCCATTAGATCTGAAAGAAAAAAAGAAACAAGGAAGAGGAACTGTGTAGCTCTAGGAAAAGTTTAGTCTGGTACTAATTCAAGGGCAGGTTCCAAGGTTGAGGAAAGAGTATGTCAAGAATGAGTAAACTGAAGATAATGTTCACATGATGGATGATGAATAAACTACCTGAAAATTTCCAGAGGAAGTCCTTGGTACTAAACGTCACTAATGGTCTATTTACAAAAGTCCTGTATGACTGTATTTCCTTTTACAAGTGCAGGTCACACCTTCAACTATTGTGAAAATAGTGATTGTGAAACTCGAAGGTAGTGGTTCTCAACCTTCTTTTCTCTGAGACCCCCTGTGTTCCCCCTGTTGCACTTTCATGGTGGGTAAATCAAATACAGAGCATTCACAATCCTTCACAATTCTACACACAATACCCCATGATGACATGGGGTACATTTTTGCAAATGTAATAAAAATAAAACACAAAAATATAACATGTACATGAGTATTCACAGCCTTTGCCATGACACTCAAAATTGAGCTCGGGTGCATCCTGTTTCCACTGATCATCCTTCAGATGTTTCTACAACTTGATTGGAGTCCACCTGTGGTAAATTCAGTTGATTGGACATGATTTGGAAAGGCTCACACCTGTTTATATAAGGTCCCATAGTAGGCAGTGCATGTCAGAGCACAAACCAAGCCATGAAGTCCGAGGAATTGTCTGTAGACGTCTGGGACAGGTGTCTGCAGCATTGAAGGTCCCAAAGAGCACAGTGGCCTCCATCATCCGTAAATGGAAGAAGTTTGGAACCACCCGGACTCTTCCTAGAGCTGGCCGCCCGGCCAATCTGAGCGATCGGCCCTGAGTCAGGGAGGTGACCCTGAACCCAATGGTCACTCTGACAGAGCTCCAGCGTTGCTCTGTGGAGTTGGGAGAACCTTCCAGAAGGACAACCATTTCTGTAGCACTCCAGCAATCAGGCCTGTATGGTGGAGTGACCAGACGGAAGCCACTCCTCCGTGAAAGTCACATGACAGCCCGTCTGGAGTTCGCCAAAAGGCACCTGAAGGACTCTCAGACCATGAGAAACAAGATTCTCTGGTCTGATTAAACAAAGATTGCCAAGTGTCATGTCTGGAGGAAACCAGGCACCGCTCCTACAGTGAAGCATGGTGGTGGCAGCATCATGCTGTGGGGATGTTTTTCGGCAGCAGGAACTGGGAGACTAGTCAGGGTCGAGGGAAAGACGACTGCAGCAATGTACAGAGACATGCTTGATGATAACCTGCTCCAGAGCGCTCTGGACCTCAGACGGGGACGAAGGTTCATCTTCCAACAGGACAACGACCCTAAGCACACAGCCAAGATAACAAAGGAGTGGCTTCGGGACAACTCTGTGAATGTCCTTGAGTGGTCCAGCCAGAGTCCAGACTTGGACCCGATTGAACGCTCCCCATCCAACCTGATGGGGCTTGAGAGGTTCTGCAAAGAGGAATGGGAGAAACTGCCCAAAAATAGGTGTGCCAATTTTGCCTTGTAGCATCACACTCAAAAAAAGACTTGAGGCTGTAATTGCTGTCAAAGGCGCTTCAACAGAGTATTGAGCAAAGTCTGTGAATACTTATGTACATGTTATATTTTTGTGTTTGGTTTGATTTTATTTTACGTCACATCACGTATGATTCTTTTTATTCTATTATTATTATTATTATTATTAAATGCAACGGCACCCCCCTATAGGTTCACTGAGGCCTCCGTAAAAACCACTACTGTAGGCCGCTCAGGTGGCGCAGCGGTAAAGGGGGGGGGGGACACACACACAAAGAATCGCATGTGGGTCTCTCTCTGAATGCGATTACGACCTCTGCCGGCTGAATAGAGGCGCCTGCACAAGAGATGAGAAAGAGTGCCCTTAGGGTGTGTCTCTCCACACGCAACGCTAGGTGGCGCCACTCATCAATGTGTGGGTGGCAAAAATGCTGCTGCTCATGTTTCGGAGGGGGTATGGGTTAGCTTCGATCTCCTCGGTCAGGGCGGGGTTCGGCATAGACAGAGAGGAAGCACGATGCAAATTGAACAATTGGATGCGCTAAACGGGGAGAGAAAGGGGAAAAAAAAAACACTACTGTAAAGGTAGTGAATGGAAAGTCTGAGAAAATTTGGCTGGAACCCCAGATGGGGATACATACAAATTTCCAACATGTATGAGATGCATTCATAATCACAAAGAAGAAAAAACAAAAGTGGTAAAAACATAAATAAAATAAATAAATAAATAAATAATAATAATTAAGAGAAGAGGTAGTTACAGTTCTTGCATTTCAAGTATTATTGGTAACCATTTTTTGTTAAACGAATCTGATCTTAGCTGTAATCTTGCTGTAATTCTCTCCATAATAAAAACCTTTTTAACCATATCTCTCCACTGTACAATGCTGGGTGGTTGAGGTTTTAACCAACACACTGTAATCGCTTTCTTTGCTACCAGAAGCAAAATTCTTAATAAATATATCATGTCCCCGTCAGTCACATTGTCAGGTGGTATACCTAGTATATATAGTGCAGGGTCTAATGCAAATCTGATTCCTAAAATTTGAGTAATCTGTTTTTGAACTCTTTTCCAAAATTCCCCCCACTTGTCCACAGTTCCTCCAACATAGCGCAGATGTATTACTATATTTTGATGTAACAGAAGGTGTATTGAAGTATCTCATTTTTATTTTCCAGTCAAATTCCCTCCATGTTGGACTATTAGTTAGTTTATGGCCTGCTATGAATGTTTCCTCCCATTCGTCATCTGTTACTATAATATTTGCCTCTAACTCCCATTTTTCTTTAACTTCTATATTATTATCTTCAGAGTCCGCCTGTAATGCTTTATACAGTTTAGATATTATTCCTTTTTTAGTCTCTTCTTCTGCATATGTCATTAATAATTCCTCTATTTTTGATGATTCTCGGCAAATATTCTCCCATTCCCCATTCATGTTTCTGGAGGTAATGTCTTACTTGGAGTTGGTAGTTCAAATTCTTGTCCAAGTTGTTCATATGACTTCATGTTTTGCCCACTGAACAGTTGTGCAATGTATATTAACCCATTGTTTGCCCACATTTTGTATCCTGCAGACAGACACATTTTTACTTATTTATGTAAAAAAAAAAAAAACCATAAAGAGCTGTGGAGGAATAGTGGAGGACATGGGTGTGATGATTCATCACAGATTAGTGAATAATAGGTAAATCTATAGGCAGTCAATTAGAAAGTGAGAGAAGTTTTAGCTGTGGTCTTTTCTCTGAACATGCCACACCTTTCACTACAGTAAATTAAAATTTTGAGACTATAAGGAAACAGAGGGGAGCCCCTAAAACATCCAGTTAGTTATGTTCTAGCTATTCACAAGAACCTTTCTGGTTACAGGAAATAGACGATTACAGGAAATAGACGATTACAGGAAATAGACAGTTATAGGAAATAGACAGTTACAGGAAATAGACGGTTATAGGAAATGTCTGATTGAGGTAATTTCAGCTAAAAGGGTGAAATACCAACTATTAGGTTGTGGGGTGTCCCAACATTTTACTCAGTAGGAACTGGGATCTTTTTATTTTTTCATTGATATCAAGGTCACATTTTTGAACACATTCTATACACCGATCAGCCATAACATCAAAACCACCTCCTTGTTTCTACACTCACTGTCCATTTTATCATCTCCACTTACCATATAGGAGCACTTTGTAGTTCTACAATTACTGACTGTAGTCCATTTGTTTCTCTGCATACTGCAATGGTCAGAATCCCCACAGGACCACTACAGAGCAGGTATTATTTAGGTGGTGGATGATTCTCAGTACTGCAGTGACACTGACATGGTGGTGGTGTGTTAGTGTGTGTTGTGCTGGTATAAGTGGATCAGATACAGCAGCGCTGCTGGAGTTTTTAAACACCTCACTGTCACTGCTGGACTGAGAATAGTCCACCAACCAAAAATATCCAGCCAACAGCGCCCCGTGGGCAGCGTCCTGTGACCACTGATGAAGGTCTCAAAGATGACCAACTCAAATAGCAGCAATAGATGAGCGATCGTCTCTGACTTTACGAGTGTTTAATAGAGTGGACAGTGAGTGGACACGGTATTTAAAAACTCCAGCAGCACTGCTGTGAATGATCCACTCATACCAGCACAACACACACTAACACACCACCACCATGTCAGTGTGACTGCAGTGCTGAGAATGATCCACCATCTAAATAATACCTGCTCTGTGGGGGTCCTGACCATTGAAGAACAGGGTGAAAGCAGGTAAAAAAAGTATGTAGAGAAACAGATGGACTACAGTCAGTAATTGTAGAACTACAAAGTGCTTCTATATGGTAAGTGGAGCTGATAAAATGGACAGTGAGTGTAGAAACAAAGAGGTCGTTTTAATGTTATGGCTGATCGGTGTATATACATCTGGCATAACATTATGACCACCTTCCTAATACTGTGTTGTTCCCCTTTTGCTGCCAAAACAGCCCTGACCCGTCAAGGCACGGACTCCACTAGAACCCTGAAGGTGTGCTGTGGTATCTGGCACCACGATGTTAGCAGCAGATCCTTTAACTCCTGTAAGTTGTGAGGTGGGGCCTCCATGGATCGGACTTGTTTGTCCAGCACATCCCACAGATGCTCGATTGGATTGAGATCTGGGGAATTTGGAGGCCAAGTCAACACCTCAAACTCGTCGTTGTGCTCCTCAAACCGTTCCTGAAGCATTTTTGCTTTGTGGCAGGGCGCATCATCCTGCTGAAAGATGCCACAGCCATCAGGGGATACCGTTTCCATGAAAGGGTGTACACGGTCTGCAACAATGCTTAGGTAGGTGGTACGTGTCAAAGTAACGTCCACATAGATGGCATGCCTCGCACTTATTGACACCAGTTGACGCCATAACATGATGAATAGGGAACAGAAAGCTCACCTGGTGGATAGACGTAGTGGGCCAAAGGCTGCACCCAGAATGCACATGGGCAGACCAGTCTGGACAGCCTCAAACAACTTAACAGCAACTTCTCCTACAATCGGACACAAAATACAGTCTTAGTTAGGCCTTTTCAATGCTAAAAGAATGCTGCTCCAAACAAATAAAATCACTCAAACCCAAATCACTCAAACCCATATACCCAGTTTATCTGTATGGTAGGTGTATTTTATGAAGTAATGACTGTACTTTTATCCAAAGCCACTTACAGTACTGTGACAGTTTATTGCCTAAGCAATTGAGGGTTAAGGGCCTTGCTCAAGGGTCCAACAGTGACAACCTGACAGTGGTAGGGCTTGAACCATTGACCTTTAGATTACTAGTCCAGTACTTTAACCACTAGGCTACAACTGCATACGTATGCAAAACAAAGGCATGCTTGTGCATGAGGAGGACTAATTTACTAAAGACCGTCTGTAATTTAATTTATATTTTGCCTTTTGGGTGGCGCAGTGGTCTTTATTTGTTATATATAAACCGATCAGCCATAATATTAAAACCACCTCCTTGTTTCTACACACGTTGTCCATTTTATCAGCTCCACTTACCACATAGAAGCACTTTGTAGTTCTACACTGACATGGTGGTGGTGTGTTAGTGTGTGTTGTGCTGGTATGTGTGGATAAGACACAGCAGCGCTGATGGATTTTAAACACTTCACTGTCCCTGCTGGACTGAGAATAGTCCACCAACCAAAAATATCCAGCCAACAGCGCCCCGTGACCACTGATAAACAGCAACTTAAACAGAAGCAATAGATGAGCGATCGTCTCTGACTTTACATCTACAAGGTGAACCAACTAGGTAGGAGTGTCTAATAGAGTGGACAGTAAGTGGACACGGTATTTAAGAACTCCAGCTGCGCTGCTGTCTGATGCACTCATAACAGCACAACACACACTAACACACCACCACCATGTCAGTGTCACTGCAGTGCTGAGAATGATCCACTACCTAAATAATACCTGCTTTGTCGTGGGGGTCCTAACCATCGAAGATAAGGGTGAAAGCATGTAGAGAAATAGGTGGACAACAGTCAGTAATTGTAGAACTACAAAGTGCTTCTATATGGTAAGTGGAGCTGATAAAATGGACAGTGAGTGTACAGTAGAAATAAGGAGGTGGTTTGAATGTTATGGCTGATCGGTGTATAAAGTACAATGAAATTATTTTTCTGCATATCAGAGCGCAGGGTCAGCTATAGTACAGCGCCCCTGGAGCAGTCAAGGTTACGGGCCTTACTCAAGGGCCCGGATGTGAACATATTACATATTTACTGCTTCGCCATGTGACATTGCACTCTAAACAATGATTGGCTGATGTCACCATAAACAGCTTTTTGATGCCACCACAAAAAACTATTTACTGTTTAACCACTTAGACCAGACAGCTTCACGTGATTGATCACAGCCTGCTTTCTTATTTTAAAGGGTTCAGCAGCCGACCTCACTTGAAGGAATCTTGTATTAGCACTTTCCCTTCCAGTCTGACAGCCAATTGTGTAATTTTCGAGAAAGATACCGATAGACTTACCGAGCATGTTCGTAGGCATTCCCAGCAAGGTGTGTATTAAATCATGCACTTCTCTATAGCGCTGCATCACATAGGCCAGTTCCTCATCGTCAACGAACTTAACATCAGCTCGTGTGTCAGGTGTGACTTCCTGAAAAGAAATTAGTGAAGTCTTAGACTAAAATTAGATTAAAAAAATACTTTCTGTAGTTGCAGTACTCTTATTAATTTACATTTTGTTCCAGGAAGCGAAGATACTCTCTCCCTAAGGAGCCTTCCGGAAGAGCTGACATCCGAGAAAGGTCAAGCGTGGATAACCGGATCCTGGGACGTTCTCTGAGAAGATTTTAAACACTGTCACAGTAAGTACAACCAATGCAAACTACACTAGAACTGTACTTTGAGTGTAAATGTTGTACATAGTGAACACTAGTTTAAGTAGACAACAGTCCAAGAATACAAATCAGCTGAAAACCCTGGTAGAACCAAAGGTTTTAATGCAAGAAATAAATACGCTTAAGTGAAGAAAGCAAGAGACTCAGATGTTCCACCACTTGGGTGCTAATACAGTGAAAAGCCTTGATGCGTGTCTTCCTTGAGTTCTGGGCGGAGGATCAAGGCGAGCTAGACTAGTGACTCGGAGGTTGTGTTGTACAGAGCAGGGTTTTATTAGACCTCAAATGAATCCTACCAGACGTTGGGCGCTCAGGTGGCGCAATGGACTAACACACCAGCACACCACTGTAGAGTGTTCGATCTGACCGAGCATCCATACAAACACAGTTGGCTGGTCTGGGACTGGTCTGAACGCCTGCACACACTGAGGAGGGGGGGTTGGTTCACATGGAGCTCAGCATGGCTCTGTGTGTGAATCAGACACTGGCAGGTGATAAGAAGTGGCCACAGGTTGGACGCTTGTCGGAGGGTGTGTGTGGTGATCCGGCTCTTGTTCAAATCGGATGCTGTGCAGGAGGCAGTGGATTTACAATCAGGAATTGGAAATGACTAAATTTGGACAAAAATTTGTAAAAACAAGTAAACAATAAACAAAACACTGACGCTTTATGCAAAATAGAGCTGAGTCACTTTCTTTGAATGGCCTCATTCTGAGAGCTTTTCTTACTTATTTGGCTAGCAAAATAGACAAACCGAAACACCAAAAACTGGCCCAGTGGGTAGCAAGAAGGTCCTGGGTTCAATTCCCAGGTGGAGTGGTCCGGGTCCTTTCTGTGTGGAGTTTGCATGAAATTAATTTCAAAGCCGGAGCTGCTATTGAGCTGTATGGTAAAATACTCACGGACTATGGTTATAATACGCATACCAACATTTTCTGTAACTTACTTTACGTTAAGTAAAACAGAAACATGAGTAAACCTACGTGAGAATGGCATGACCTTCAGGATCATTCCTCATTCTGTTCCTCAGTCCTCTCAATGCCAGGTGCCCTGTAGTCTCGCCAAGCACTGCCACCATGTCTGTGTGAATGATAGCAAACCTGTTTATATGTACTCATCTACACCGATCAGCCATAACATTAAAACCACCTCCTTGTTTCTACACTCACTGTCCATTTTATCAGCTCCACTTACCATATAGGAGCACTTTGTAGTTCTACAATTACTGACTGTAGTCCATCTGTTTCTATGCACACTTTTTTTTACCTGCTTTCACCCTGTTCTTCAATGGTCAGGACCCCCACAGGACCACCACAGAGCAGGTATTATTTAGGTGGTGGATCATTCTCAGCACTACAGTGACACTGACATGATGGTGGTGTGTCAGTGTGTGTTGTGCTGGTATGAGTGGATCGGACACTCACTGTCCACTCTGTTAGACACTCATACCTACTCGGTCCACCTTGTAGATGTAAAGTCAGAGACGATCGCTCGTCTATTGCTGCTGTTTGAGTTGGTCATCTTCTAGACCTTCATCAGTGGTCACAGGACGCTGCCCACGGGGCGCTGTTGGCTTGATATTTTTGGTTGGTGTAGTATTTTCAGTCCAGCAGTGACAGTGAGGTGTTCAAAAACTCCATCGGCGCTGCTGTGTCTGATCCACTCATACCAGCACAACACACACTAACACACCACCACCAAATAAGTACGATATCGAGCATGAAAGGGGACTAAAAAAGCATGCAGAGAAACAGATGGACTACAGTCAGTAATTGTAGAACTACAAAGTGCTTCTATATGGTAAGTGGAGCTGATAAAATGGACAGTAAGTGAAGAAACAAGGAGGTGGTTTTAATGTTATGACTGATCAGTGTATACTATTGCAAGACGGTTTAAGGCACCTACTAAGATTTCAGCCCTACTTACTCATAAAATGTGCTTAAGTCTACTTCAAAATAACATATCTGTGTGTATAATTAAAATAATTCTTGTTTAATACAGCACTGAAACCCAACCAGTTTTTACATGTGAGCATATAGCCTAACAATTAAGACCTGGAATGTGAGGTTGGTTAAAGAACAGAGCCACCCTGTAATAAAGGCACAGGATGTGCTCTTATTAAATAATTTCAATACACATTTTAAGGGTTTACAATAAGAACTGTTGAGGTGTACAAAGCTACAAAGCATTAAAAAAAACTGTAAGAACTGGGCATTCTGCTAAAGACACAACAAGAGCACAATGTGCAATGACGATCGGTGAAAAAGAAGCTAAATGTATTAGCAAAAGACCTGCAGAAATGTTGCTATATATTAAAAGACCTGAGAACAACAACAACACTCTATATCAAAAGTACATCCCAGCTGTGAAGCATGGTGGTGGAGTGTCAAGATTTGGGTCTGCTACATTAAATGATTAAGAGAAATAGCGGTCTTGAGTATGTGCTCTTGAGTATAGAGCACAAAGAGAATAATTTATTAACATAGCCCAGAACCAAGTTAATGGTTAGAGGTGTTGGGGTTGTTAACATTCAAAGGGGGAATAAAACCTGTTTAAACAGGCACTGGTTAACTATTGCTGAAATTAGTACCTCTGTTGCAACACAGATGACAGTGGAAAAGGACAAGTCACCAAAGGTTTATGGACACCTTGATATTTTACCTAACACCTCCCAAGATACAGTATATCCAATCATGTCTGTGTAGACGTGGAGCTGACTGATAACACCCCAGCGCTCAGCGCTAATAGGCTTCTAACATACCCTAATCAGCCATAACATTAAAACCACCTCCTTGTTTCTACACACACTGTCCTTTGTAGTTCTACAGTTACTGACTGTAGTCCATCTGTTTCTCTGCATGCTTTGTTAGCTTCCTTTCATGCTGTAGGACCACCACAGAGCAGGTATTATTTAGGTGGTGGATCATTCTCAGCACTGCAGTGACACTGACATGGTGGTGGTGTGTTAGTGTGTGTTGTGCTGGTATGAGTGGATAAGACACAGCATTGCTGATGGACTGAGAACAGTCCACCAATTAAAAACATTCAGCCGACAGCGCCCCATGGGCAGCATCCAATGACCACTGATGAAGGTCTAGAAGCAGCAGCAACAGATGAGCGATCGTCTCCGACTTTACATCTACAATGTGGACCGACTAGGTAGGAGTGTCTAATAGAGTTGACAGTGAGTGGACACGGTGTTTAAAAACTTCAGCAGCGCTGCTGTGTCTGATCCACTCATACCAGCACAACACACACTAACACACCACCACCATGTCAGTGTCACTGCAGTGCTGAGAATGATCCACCACCTAAATAATACCTGCTCTGTGGTGGTCCTGTGGGGGTCCTGACCATTAAAAAACAGGGTAAAATCAGGCTAAAAAGGTATGTAGAGAAACAGATGGACTACAGTCAGTAATTGTAGAACTTCAAAGTGCTTCTATATGGTAAATGGGGCTGATAAAATGGACAGTGAGTGTAGAAACAAGGAGGTGGTTTTAATGTTATGGCTGATCGGTGTATTTCTGTGTGATATCCAAGTAATCTGGTCAGGTCAGGTTTAGGGACTGACTGATATCGCCGATGCTACTCTATCGGAAACTCGAAATTTCATTGTACTTGTGTATAGTGACAATAAAGATTCTATTCTATATGGTAGTTCAAGCTGGCCATTGTGGACATGATTTTTGCTGCTCAGTTTAAGGAAGTAGATAAGGACTCACCATGTCTATAGGGATTCTGTATAGCAGCGATTCCCGATCCCACAGCGAGCACGGCTTTCTGAATGGCATTCGTCTGAATATGACTGGGATACAGTCTACCATAGAGAGCTGAATGCATGATTGTGTGCTGCCGCCTGATCAACACTGCAAAAGAGAAAATAATTTACACGATAAATATAAACATAACATTGGGCTATCAACTGAAAGGTTGAGAATTCGAATCCCAGCTCTGCCATGCAGCCACTGTTGGGCCCTTAAGCAAGGCCCTGAACCCCTTTCTGCTCTAGGGGCGCCGTACAATGGCACCCAGCTGTGATATGCAAAGAAAGACTTTCGTTGTACTGTACATCTGTATGTGTACTGTATATATGACAAATAAATGCATCCTATTCTATCCTAAATATCCAAGTTAATTAACCAACTGGCCCTGTGGGAAAAATTAAATGCCCCTTTAGCTACTTAATCAACCAGTAAACTAAACTGCATCGATAACTGGGTTCAATAAGACTGAATGCACCCAGGTTTAAAACCTGAATGATGTTCTTTGGGCAGATGAGTCAAAATTAGAACTTAGTAATCATCATAACAAAAGTCAAGTGGTGGTATGATTGTGTGGAGATTTGGCTTTAAGGCCTGCCATAATTAAAAGAACTCTACCAGAAAACCTCTACCAGAAAATCTTTACAATAAATGGCAGGGTATTAGTTCACAACTGGGTCATCCAACAAAACATTGGTCTGCAGTACAAGAGCAAGTCCGTCTTTAAGTGGCTTAAAAGAAATAAATAACAACTTGGGCTGGCCTAGTTAAGGTCCAGGCTCGAATTTTATTGGAATGCAGTGGCTGTTTCAGTCTATAATTTGTTTTCCACTTTATATTTTCATTTTTATGGGTATTTTTATATGGGTATATTTGGGTATTTCCTTGTGTAAGGATTTCTTTTATAGTCCCAGCTATGAGCGGTTATTACCTTTCCTTAACAGATTTAGGGCGTTTTATGAAAATGTGCTTTGTTGTGATGGGTGTTTGGTAAACACCGCAAGTTGGGAGATTTATTCCTGTTATCAGGTGGTGGTTGGTTATTCTTGTGTGTCTAATTCCCCCCTGTTGGATGCATACATTATTCAAATAAAACCTTTTATCTTCAAATGGCAAAAAAACAACTTGTGGTGAAGAGTGAAACTTCCCAAAAGTGTCTACCGAAATTCCTCCAAACGTGTGAAAGACAGGGCAAAAATTCTGTTCATATAAAAGGCAGCAAGGGAAAAACCTAGTCTAAGTCTCGATTGACATTGTCAAAACTGGAACTTTGGTGGTGGTATGATTGTGTGGGGATGTGGCTTTAAGGCCTGCCATAATTGAAAGAACTAGTCATTCTGCTCGCTACCATAAAATCTTTACAATAAATGGCAGGGTATTAGTTCACAACTGGGTCATCCAACAAAACACTGGTCTGCAGTACAAGAGCAAGTCCATCTTTAAGTGGCTTAAAAGAAATAAATAACAACTTGGGCTGGCCTAGTTAAGGTCCAGGCTCGAATTTTATTGGAATGCTGTGGCTGGACCTTAAATGGAAGTTCATGCTCAACAGCTCTGCAATATGACTAAATGAAAAGCACTATTGCATCCTTTACAGTGGTGTGGATGAAATCTAAACCCTACTCACAATGTAATCAAACAAAATAAGTCCCAGCTTTAAAATCGATGTCTAATATAAACAGGTTTGTTTGTTCGGCTAGCTGAAAGATTGTCTTTAAATGTCAAAGTGGTGGTTCGATTTGCTTTCTTTACTTGTGCGTACAGTGGTTAGATTGTTTGTGTAATGATGAGAATGTTGAGCTTTAATTGTTTTATCATAACTTGTATGGTGTTTTTAAGTGCAATTGCTTCCAAGATTTTCCCCCTTTCAGCGCGTCCAATTGCCCAATTGCATCATGCTTACTCTTTACCAATGCCGATCCCCACTCTGGTTGAGGAGAACGAAGCTAACCCACGCCCCCTCCGACACGTGGGCAGCATGCCGTATGCATCTCATCACCTGCACTTTTTGATGAGTGCACTGCAGCTCAGCGTTGTGTTCGGAGAAACACACCCTGAGAGCACTCTTTTCTCAACTCTGTGCAGGCGCCATCAATCAGCCAGCAGAGGTCGTAATTGCACCAGTCATGAGAGAGAGAGACCCCATCCGGCTTAGTCCCGCCCATATCTGAACAACAGGCCAATCGTTGTTCGTGTGGCCGCTCAGCCTTAGCCGGCAGGCAGAGTCGAGATTCGATACGATACGATGTATTCGAGATCCCAGCTCCGGTTCCAGCGTGTGTTTTTACCGCTCCGCCACCTGAGCGGTCCGTCATTTTCATGTTTTATTCTGTAAATGTTTATTGGTGCCTATAAGTGCTTTACAATGTGTGTGTAGCAAAGCTCTCTAATGCTATAGGTAAGGCTATATATTAGTAATCTCTGGGCTGAGAAACAAGCTCGCTGAAAGACTTCTTTAATGTAAATTAGTACAGTCAGTCTGGTGAAAAGGATTTGCCTGTACCTCATTACATTTACATAAAATTTAAATAAGACAAAGACAACCTGGAGCAAAGCAAATATAATATTTTTAAAGATAAAAACTATTTTAACACCAACTGGCCAAATGTGAAATGAATTACTGGTTGCGTCGCTTTTATCATGGTCACCTGCAAACCCAAAGCAACCAATCATCTAATCAAAGCTTCATCTTTCACATCCCGGTAAAGGATCTTTATTTCAGCCACACTGAAGAATTTTAGGCACAAAATTTTCATTCAAGGTTCTGCAACAGCATCTCAATAGGGTTTATGTTAGCACTTTAACTGAACACTTTGTAGTGGTGGTAAATTCGGTTCATTTTATGGATTGGGGTTAATCTGAGTCACTCAGTAATGATCTGGTTCACTTGAGTCACTTGTACTGACATCTTGATTGCGATTGATTTACTGCATGAAACTGCATCCAAATTTCACTTGTCTTCCATGCACTCATCTTCTGTAAGTAAATCCTTCTCTCTTAATTCTCTTGTCAGTGATGAGTTGACACTTTTTTCTAAGTGGAATCTTGATCATGAGGGAGAGGGACAAGGAGGGGGGAGAGGGGGGTGGACTCGCCTACCAATCAGGTTGGTATATTAATGGGTCAGGGGTTCAAGGGGGATGGTCAACAATAAATTCCATTGGTAACTTGACCCAGTCAGGCAGCCACAGTGGCACCAAACAAACAGTCAATAAATTACCATGGGGAAGGGCTATGATACTCCTTAAGTGGTACCGTCCTAAAGTAGCCTGTAAGCATTTGCATTTTAATAATAATATATATATATACTATATACCACTACTATTTTACTACTACTACTACTAATAATAATAATAATAGCATGTGCATAAAATCAGCCACATAACGAACACCAGTGTGTTTAACCGCGTGTTTATTGGAATATTTAACTTATTACTTAGATTCACAAACTGGAGTGAAGTCGGTTCATCCAAATCATCTGAGTCCGCGGTGTTTCCGGTGAGTCTGCTCACCCGCCTTGTGTACTTAGCAGCAGCCAATCAGAGGACTCATAGGATCCAGGTTAACTGAGACCTCGGACTCGTGATTCCTGATTCAGTACGAAGATTCAAATCATTAACCCGGGTGATTCAGGAACCGCCCAGCTCTAACACTTTGTCCCAAATTGGTAACTACTGGACTAAAATAAGTAAACTACCAGTGGTGCTTTATCAAATTCTGACAACCTATTATACACCAGTGCACTGCATTTGAGACGAAGTCCAAGTCTCTGTGGTTTTGCTTGTTCTTCCTTGCATCTAAATGTATTTTACTTAATTACTGCATTTGTAGAACTGAGAAAAAAAGTTTTTTTGTTTAAATACCGTGTCCACTCACTGTCCACTTTATTAGACACTCCTACCTAGTTGGTCCACCTTGTAGATGTAAAGTCAGAGACGATCGCTCATCTATTGCTGCTGTTTCAGTCGGTCATCTTTAAGTTTGTTTGTTTATTAGGATTTTAACGTCATGTTTTACACTTTGGTTACATTCATGACAGAAACAGCATTTACTCATTGCACAAGATTCATCACTTCACACAAGGTTATATCGAACACAGTCTTGACAATTTAGTGTCTCCAATTCACCCAGGGAAAACCCACGCGGACACGGGGAGAACATGCAAACTCCACACAGAAAGGACCCAGACCGCCCCACCTGGGGATCAAACCCAGGACCTTCTTGCTGTGAGGCGACAGTGCTACCCACTTAGCCACCGGTCCTCTTTAAGACCTTCATCAGTGGTCACAGGATGCTGCCTACTCAAATAGGATATATTTGTGGTTGGTGGACTATTCTCAGTCCAGCAGTGACAGTGAGGTGTTTAAAAACTCCATAGCGCTGCTGTGTCTTATCCACTCACACCAGCACAACACACACTAACACACCACCACCATGTCAGTGTCACTGCAGTGCTGAGAAGGATCCACCACCTAAATAATACCTGCTCTGTAGTGGTAGGGGGATAACAAAGCATGCAGAGAAACAGATGAACTACAGTCAGTAATTGTAGAACTACAAAGTGCTTCTATATGGTAAGTGGAGCTGAAAAAATGGACAGTGAGTGTAGAAACTTGATGTCGTCCATTATTTGCATTAACAAATTAAAAGGCTGACCAGTCACACACCCCTACAGAGGTTTCCACTTTGCATTATTCCATTTGACGTGAGCTTAAGTCTCCGGGGATGTTAATGTGTGGCTTCCGTTATGCATAATGTAGTTTTAATCTTTAATGCATCTTATTCTGTGGATGCAGCAACAATGCTTATTGACAATTTGTTGATGTATTCCAGAAACTATGCTGGAACATTGCTCCAACTGTCGGGATGTTCTTTAACTTCATTTTTTGTGACAAAGTGGGAAATCTTGACACAGCCTTGCTCATAAGAGATTTCCTACTGCTTATTGTTCTTAATCCTAAATGACTCATGTCCCAACTTTTTAAAAAATACTACTAGCAAACACCATCAGAATACTGTAGCACTCCTGCTTTATTTCAATGTGTATTTCATGTATTGTGTCTTTCAGTATGTTTTATTAGTTAAAGCTACAGTGTATCACAAAAGTGAGTACACCCCTCACATTTCTGCAGATATTTAAGTATATCTTTTCATGGGACAACACTGACAAAATGACACTTTGACACAATGAAAAGTAGTCTGTGTGCAGCTTATATAACAGTGTAAATTTATTCTTCCCTCAAAATAACTCAATATACAGCCATTAATGTCTAAACCACCGGCAACAAAAGTGAGTACACCCCTAAGAGACTACACCCCTAAATGTCCAAATTGAGCACTGCTTGTCATTTTCCCTCCAAAATGTCATGTGACTCGTTAGTGTTACTAGGTCTCAGGTGTGCATAGGGAGCAGGTGTGTTCAATTTAGTAGTACAGCTCTCACACTCTCTCATACTGGTCACTGAAAGTTCCAACATGGCACCTCATGGCAAAGAACTCTCTGAGGATCTTAAAAGACGAATTGTTGCGCTACATGAAGATGGCCAAGGCTACAAGAAGATTGCCAACACCCTGAAACTGAGCTGCAGCACAGTGGCCAAGATCATCCAGCGTTTTAAAAGAGCAGGGTGCACTCAGAACAGACTCAGTTGGTCGTCCAAAGAAGCTGAGCGCACGTGCTCAGCGTCACATCCAACTGCTGTCTTTGAAAGATAGGCGCAGGAGTGCTGTCAGCATTGCTGCAGAGATTGAAAAGGTGGGGGGTCAGCCTGTCAGTGCTCAGACCATACGCCGCACACTACATCAAATTGGTCTGCATGGCTGTCACCCCAGAAGGAAGCCTCTTCTGAAGTCTCTACACAAGAAAGCCCGCAAACAGTTTGCTGAAGACATGTCAACAAAGGACATGGATTACTGGAACCATGTCCTATGGTCTGATGAGACCAAGATTAATTTGTTTGGTTCGGATGGTCTCAAGCATGTGTGGCGGCAATCAGGTGAGGAGTACAAAGATAAGTGTGTCATGCCTACAGTCAAGCATGGTGGTGGGAATGCCATGGTCTGGGGCTGCATGAGTGCAGCAGGTGTTGGGGAGTTACATTTCATTGAGGGACACATGAACTCCAATATGTACTGTGAAATACTGAAGCAGAGCATGATCCCCTCCCTCCGGAAACTAGGTCGCAGGGCAGTGTTCCAGCATGATAATGACCCCAAACACACCTCTAAGACGACCACTGCTTTATTGAAGAGGCTGAGGGTAAAGGTGATGGACTGGCCAAGCATGTCTCCAGACCTAAACCCAATAGAACATCTTTGGGGCATCCTCAAGCGGAAGGTGGAGGAGCGCAAAGTCTCGAATATCCGCCAGCTCCGTGATGTCGTCATGGAGGAGTGGAAAAGCATTCCAGTGGCAACCTGTGAAGCTCTGGTAAACTCCATGCCCAGGAGAGTTAAGGCAGTTCTGGGAAATAATGGTGGCCACACAAAATATTGACACTTCAGGAACTTTCACTAAGGGGTGTACTCACTTTTGTTGCCGGTGGTTTAGACATTAATGGCTGTATATTGAGTTATTTTGAGGGAAGAATAAATTTACACTGTTATATAAGCTGCACACAGACTACTTTTCATTGTGTCAAAGTGTCATTTTGTCAGTGTTGTCCCATGAAAAGATATACTTAAATATCTGCAGAAATGTGAGTGGTGTACTCACTTTTGTGATACACTGTATGTGACATGTCATTTCAAAAGGCAAATGTATTACTAAAGTAATATGACTACTACAGTGGTACCTTGTAACTCAACATCCCCTAGACTCAAAATCTTTAAAACTCGATGCTCTTTGTCGAGAAATGTGTACCCTTAAACTCGACGTTTCCCTTAAACTCGACGTGTGTGCGACTGCTGCTTTGTTCAGCGCTTGTCATCAAAGTGCGAATACGAAACAAATCTGCATATGTGGAATAACCATCAAATTAACTCTGAAAGTGTCCACATGCATCTGTGTTTAGCTGGATTTCCCTCACTGTTTCACTTTTAAACTTGTGTTACAGCTCGAGGTTCTGAGAAATGGTGAGCTTTTCCGAGTCTAAAACGCTTGTCGTTAAAAAAAGCTTAATGTGACTTAATGTATCAAAAGAATGACATAGAAACACTAAACTTCTCTTAATTATTACTGCTAAGTTTTCTCCACGATTAAGAAGCATAAGGAAACAATAAAGAGGTAAAGTGCAGGTTTTATTGTACAGTATTTAATATTGATTTGTAACTTTTTTTTTAATTGTATTTCAGTGTTTTTTTTAAATATTATATTTCTTAAAAATATTTTTTAAATATTATATTTTCAGTGTATAAGTGTCAAAAACAACACATTTTACATTAGCCTAAGATATATGCAGTTCCATGGGGCCAAGAAACACATTAACAGGTTATTTATGGAAAATAATCGAGTAAAGGTTAACTGGCAAGAATGTTAAAACTTAAGTTTAAGTGTCGTTTACTTGAACGGAATGTGTTCCAGGTTCCATTTTACCATACATTTACATTTTAGAAACAAGTCAACACAAGTATTGCAGGAATACAAACTTTTGAAGTAATAAAATACACCGATCAGCCATAACATTAAAACCACCTCCTTGTTGCTACACTCACTGTCGGTTTCACTGGCCATATAGAAGCACTTTGTAGTTCTACAATTACTGACTGTAGTTCATCTGTTTCTTTGCATGCTTTGTTAGCCCTCTTTCATGCTGTTCTTCAATGGTCAGGACTCTCCCAGGACCACTACAGAGCAGGTATTATTTAGGTGGTGGATCATTCTCAGCACTGCAGCGTGACTGACATGGTGGTGGTGTGTTAGTGTGTGTTGTGCTGGTATGAGTGGATCAGACACAGCAGCACTGCTGGAGTTTTTAAACACCTCACTGTCACTGCTGGACTGAAAATAGTCCACCAACCAAAAATATCCAGACAACAGCGCCCCGTGGGCAGCGTCCTGTGACCACTGATGAAGGTCTAGAAGATGACCAACTCAAACAGCAACAACAGATGAGCGACCGTCTCTGACTTTACATCTTTACATGACTTTACAAGGTGGACCAACTAGATGGGAGTGCCATCATGGCATTGTCACTGCAGTGCTGAGAATGATCCACTACCTAAATAATACCTGCACTGTGGTGGTCCCACAGAACAGCAAAAAAGGGGCTAACAAAGCATGCAGAGAAACAGATGGACTACAGTCAGTAATTGTAGAACTACAAAGTGCTTCTATAAGTGGAGCTGATAAAATGGACATTGAGTGTAGAAACAAGGAGGTGGTTTTAATGTTATGGCTAATAAGTGTATGCATCAAAAGTAAATTTATTCCATGGGACCTTGGAACGCATTAACAGGTTCTTCATACATCCTTATGGGAAAAAATACCTTAAAACTCTGCCACTGAGTTTCAAGGTACCACTGTATTACTTTTGAGACAAATCTAAATGTTTATTGACTTGCTGCAATCAGATTAATCTGGAATAAGGGAGTAATGGTTAACTTGCAAGAATGTTAAGACTTGTTTTTGTACTGTTTACAGAAATGTGTTCCAGGTAGGATTTTTTTTAATACGCTAAGGCACAAGCAGCAGTCCTGACAAGCAGAGTACGACAATAATGATATATCTGTTCATCACAAAAAACAAAGATTTTAGGAATATTACGAACGTCAAAATTACATTCGTTCCATGGGACCATGGAACGCATTAACAGGTTTCCCATACATCCTTATGGGAAAAATACCTTAAAACTCAACACCACCGAGTTTAAAGGTACTATTGTATTACTTTTTGACACAAATCTAAATGTTTATTGACTTGCTGCAAACAAATTATGGTATAATGGAGTAATAGTTAACTTTACATTTTAGAAACGAGTCAACACAAGTACTGCAGGGATAGAAAAGAACTTAAAGCAATCTTAGATTTATAAATGCATAAACATGCATCAAATGCATCAAAAGTAAATGTATTCCATGGGACCATGGAACGCATTAACAGGTTCCCCATACATCCTTATGGGAAAAATACCTTAAAACTCAACACCACCGAGTTTCAAGGTACTATTGTATTACTTTTTGACACAAATCTAAATGTTTATTGACTGAAAGCAATCAGATTAATCTGGTATAATGGAGTAATGGTTAACTTTACATTTTAGAAGCAAGTCAACACATACTATAGGAATACAAACTTTTGAAGCAATCTTAGATAATACTTAGTAGTACGACAATAATGATATATCTGTTCACCACAAGTACACATCCACAATACCACATATATGCATAAATATTTTATAACATAAACACAAGAAATAATGTAAGTTAAACTTAATAGAAAAAAAATACAGCACGAATGGCACAAGAACACCACAGCTGCAGTGTAACCGTACTAACAACACTACAACACTACAACACAAGCAACCGTGGTAATCAGCAGTACCATAGTACTAAAATACTACCACAGAAATACAAAATACACTAAAATACAAGCGCGTTTGGTGAAAAAACGTTTAAAAACATTAGAAAACCGTCCCATCGCATCGATTCTGTTATTCTAGATGTTAGGCGCTTTAAAGACGAATGCCATTATGCTGATCTGACTAGCATAATGACTGACTACAGTTTCCTCCTGGTGTTTATATAGTCTGACTTACCACCCCCACAACGTGATAGTAGTTCTTCTATTCGAACCCTCAAAAACATGTCACAGTTGCTATAAAGACGTGGACTTGTACTGTTCGCTTGCAGAATTTTTTGGTGAGTGATGGCGAAATTTTTTTTACCTTTTTTTTTCATATCAGACTCATACGTGTACGTGACTGTGTTCTGCTGTAGCTTAGCTAGCACTCGGCCACGCTAACGCCTGGCTTGAAGGTTACTTTGGCTAACACAATGCTACATTTCTATTAGTTTATTAGTGCAGTTATTAAAGCTGTTTTTTGTACACAGTTTAAACAGCTGTAAGATTTATATATACTGTAATAGTTTAATAGCTGTTTGGCTGCGTTTGGAAACGTTTGGCTTTTAAAACGTTCGTGTTAACCCTGCTTAACAATACAGTATGTTTATTTATATATTGGGTAAGAGCTTTATTTTGCCTACCAAAATATAAGTTAATTTTTTTTAGTAGTATTAAATAAGACTAGGTGTTTAGTTATTTCTAATTTGTGTTATTTGGAATACTCGAGTTACTGAGTTTTCAAATGCAGTAATGTAACATATGGCTTTGTGTACGCGTATATATATATATATATATATATATATATATATATATATATATATATATATATATATATATATATATATATATATATATATATATATATATATATATACTGTGTGTGTGTATATATATATTGTATGTATATATATATATATATATATATACACATGTGTATATATACATATATAAATGTGTGTGTGTGTGTATATATATATATATATATATATATATATATATATATATATACACAGTACAGGCCAAAAGTTTGGACACACCTTCTCTTCAATGTTTTTTCTTGATTATTTTTATTTTCTACATTGTAGATTAATACTGAAGACATCCAAACTATGAAGAATTATGTAGTAAACCAAAAAGTGTTAAACAAACCAGAATATGTTTTATATTTTACCAACTCTACCTCTGCACAACCCAACTGATGGTCTCAAACACATTAAAAAAGCAACAAATTCCAAAAATTCACTCTAGACAAGGCACAAACATTCATTGAAAACCATTCCAGGTGGAAACCTAATAAAGCTGGTTGAGAAAATTTCAAAGAGTGTGCAAATCTGTCATTAAAGCAAAAGATGGCTACTTTAAAGAATCTAAAATATAAAACATATTCTGGTTTGTTTAACACTTTTTTGTTTACTACATAATTCCATATGTGTTCCTTCATAGTTTGGATGTCTTTAGTATTAATCTACAATGTAGAAAATTAAAAAAAAATTAAGAAAAACCACAGGAATGAGAAGGTGTGTCCAAACTTTTGGTCTGTACTGTATATATATATATATACACACATACATGCACTACACACACACAACTTTATGTATGTGTTTGCTCTCGTTTTATATAATGCCTGAAGCAGGAAAACAAGACTAGAAACTTTAACTAGCAACTAGTTTTATAACACTTGGCTATCATTTCAGTACAGTACAATGTTGGTTTGGAGTTTTCCAGAACTATTTTGCTTTACTCTGTTTGGTTGTACAGTTTGGTATGTAGTGTAAAAGCTTACATAGTTTGTGGGGATCTGTGTCGTGGCAGGATGGATTTTTTTCTTCATCCCAATAGTTCTCTCACCGAGTCGCACGTCATCGTTGATCTTTGACCACTTCATTTACCAGAAGTTGTACGAGTTTAACAAGTTTTTTTTCTTTATCTTGGCGCACTTTTTACTTGACCTTTGATCACACTTGTGATATACTCTATAAGGTTGAGGTTTGCACCAGTGAAAGGGTATTCTAACACCTTAGAAAGGTTAGTGCTCTGCTAAAACATCTAATTGTCTTCAAACTTCAAATGTCCACATTGTAGGCCTCCTCCAGGCTTTTTCTTAGTTCACGTGATCAGTCACAAACTTTTAGTTTGAGCTTCAAGATGCTGGGAACAGGGGCTTCTTTCTTAGACTGTAGCCTTTAAGCCCATGGTGATATAATGCTTAATTGATTGTGCAGACTGACTCCAATGGTACAGGAGCTTCTGTTTTATGATACAACAGTGTTTTGTTGGTTCTTGCATTGGATCTGACCATGATCTCTAAGGCTAAGGTCACAGTTAGGGGGGTTTGTTAAAAAAAACAACTGTTTTATAATGTCTTGAGACTTTAAGTTGCTTTGAATTGGCTCCAAGATTAGTGGCAATTTATATCCACTTTGAGATCCATACAAAACTTTCCTCAATTTAATAATTCTGGCTCAGCTCGGTCTAATAGCTAAATGCATAAACACCTGTGTTGACACCTGAAAGAAACAGAACTGAAAATTTTTCTTCTGCAATTTGGTATCAGTTGCACAGTAACAAACTTCCACTAGGCTTTGTTGTCTGTTAAAAAGGTCATTTAATTTTTTTTTTAACTAATGTTTGATCTGATCTGAGAGTGAAGCAACATATCTACACTTGAGCAGTACAGAGAGGTATAAATGCTGATTTGTTACTCACCCTCACCCACCCTTAGTTGGCATGGGCCAGTTGACTGTATGCTCATTCAGAGAAAGACTGCTGCAGTTCTTGATAGGGATGCAAAATTTGCCAGTTTTAACTGATGAACGAACTATTGACAGTCGACGTTTCACTGATAACCTTCCAGCTTATAGCATCCTATTAAAACATAAAAGACCTTGCAGGGTTTCATGTGATTTATTAAATGAAGAACAGCCTAACAGCGAGCATGGCAGTAATGTTTAAGTTTGTATAATTTTTTTTATTTATTTAACTAAAATGATGTGGATATTTAGCATCCTGCTTCAGTACATAGGTAGAACTGTAGAGCTAGAAACTACCGTTTTAATGTATCAGCTGTATCTCTTTTTTATGATAAACATGTCTGGATGGCACTTTTAATTAGGGATGTAAAGTGTTTTTTTTTCTTTTAACTGACAGTTCACTGATCACTGTGTCCCATCAAAATACAAAACACATCACAAATTTTTATATTAAAAAGTCTTTATATTGTGTGGCGCAGCGGGATATTCTGCTAGCACACCAGCACCGAGATTCTGAACTCCTCGGTCAGCTGGGCTCCATCTGGTGGGCATAATTGGCAGTGCCTGCAGCAGATACTAATTGGCCACCGTATCTGCTAGGGCGGGGCGACCGGACTATGTGTGGGTGGGATCTTCATACACTGTGTAAGGACCCTGATTGGCGGACGAGACGCCTGTGCAGAATGCATGGGCGAGAAGAGGAGGGCTGTGCACGTGTCGGAAGAGGCGTGGGCAGCGACGTGCTCTCCTCAGATGCAATCGGGTATCCCTCAGCAGTGGCAGACAAATTGACTGCACCAAATTGGGAGAAAAATGGGGAGAAAATGCATCAATAATGAATATATGGGTGTGAAATTAAGTTGACCACAAAAATTGTGAGCAAAACCATTTAAGTATTCAGGAGCAAACAGTTAATTATAAGCAAAGTTCTACCTTTATACTGATCCAAAATATCCACATCCAAGCTTTATTACACATGGATCCACATGTGGAGATTTTAACACATGTTGCATTCAGACTGATTTCTATGTTTATTAGTCCTAGACCTCATGAATTTAATAATACAAATGCATAAAAAAAAGCTTTTTCATGTTGGATTAGGACACCAGCGGGTGAACGAGTATATGCAGAGAGCTGGAATCCTCACACTCAGTTCAGTGGCCACCAGCTGTTGAAAACAAAAGTAAATATTTAACTGACAGGTGCATCAATTCAACAATGACTTCTCGGTCAGTTAAAGGTTTAATATTACCAAACATTCATACTCTTTAAGTTCAAGCAAAAGTCTGGGCAGGAAAATCAGCCTATAACACTCACATCTGAATAAAACAATTTTACCTTACTGTACTGTAGATTAAATGCAATACAGTACATCAGCATAATAATGCAGGCATATTCTCCTTTAATATGAAGGGATATTTGGCCAGCTGGTTAGCAAACTAGGTTAATTATTATTCAAGCATTAGGTTAACTTACCATATAAAGCTTGCATGCCTGGAGGAAACCGTGTCATTGGTCCACATGTCCACATGTGTCAAACTCGAGACCTGTGGGCCAAATCCAGCCAGTGAGAGCTTAAAAGACATAGGACTACCTTAAAATACACTGTAAAATCATACATAAACTGCATCTCCCACAATGCATGCCGATTTCGTGACCCGCAAAGTGACCACATCCCACCACTAGATGGCCGTGTTTCTACATCAGCGGTTTTTCACTGAGGCGGTTTTCCAACAAGTGATGTTGAGAAATATTTACAAATAATCCCAAAATGTACAAGGAGAGAATTGAAGCAGAAGGAGGAGAATTTAACGAAAGATGGGAAAGTGAATGCAAGTTTGTTCTTCAAGAAGAAAAACCGGTACGTCTCGTGTTATGGTGTCTGTGGTAAAAGATGTGGAAACACTGCCATCTAGTGGCGGGATGCGGGTCACAAAATCGACATGCATTGTGGGAGATGCAGTTTATGTACGATTTTACAGTGTCAATCATATGTCTTTTAAGCTCTCGCGGGCCACATAAAATGACGTGGCGGGCCGGATTTTTTGACACGTGGTATAAAGCTTGCATGCCTGGGACAAACCGTGTCATTGGTCTGTCACAGTGGCCTGGTGGGACTCCATGTGTAGCGTGTGAGTACATGCACACTGTGGTCGCTATTAAGGAAGTAAATGCGTTTGAAATGAATCCTACTTCCCAATTAAGTTCAAAACAAAATAAAGCCGTGTATTGCCCCTGGTAAGACCGGTCAGTTGAGGCGCCCAGGTGGTGCAGTGGGATATTCTGCTAGCCGAGATTCGGAACTCCTCGGTTTGAAACTCGCCGTTGCCACCGGTCGGCCGAGCGCCATCTGGCGTGCATAATTGGCAGTGCCTGCAGCAGACATGTCTCTGCTAGGGTGGGATGACCGGACTATGTGGGTGGGGTCTTTAAACGCTGTGTGAGGACCATGATTAGCAGATAGAGAGGAGCCTGTGCAGAACGCATGGGTGAAAAAGGGTTCCGCTAAGGGCTGCACACAGGTCGGAGGAGGCGTGAGCAGGAATATACCCACCATAACTGCAATTAGGGATCCCCCAGCAGCGGAAGACAAATTGACTATGCTAGAATTGGGAGAAAATGCATAAATAAAATAGACAAAAAGACTGACAGTCAGTTGACTTTTGGCCAGAAAGCTAATCAGCAAAATCCATTTGTTGAAGCCTAGGATGGCAATCAACTTAACAGTGAAATTCTACAATGTTTTCCACTTGTAAACAAATAGCAAGAAGTATAAGTAAGTGTTGGTACTGGAAGAAAAAAACTGGTATCGGTACATCTATATATAGCAACATCTACAGGGGTTGGACAAAATAACAAACACCTGGTTTTAGACCACAATAATTTATTAGTATGGTGTAGGGCCTCCTTTTGCGGCCAATACAGCGTCAATTGGTCTTGGAAATGACATATACAAGTCCTGCACAGTGGTCAGAGGGATTTTAAGCCATTCTTCTTGCAGGATAGTGGCCAGGTCACTACGTGATGCTGGTGGAGGAAAACGTTTCCTGACTCGCTTCTCCAAAACACCCCAAAGTGGCTCAATAATATTTAGTTCTGGTGACTGTGCAGGCCATGGGAGATGTTCAACTTCACTTTCATGTTCATCAAACCAATCTTTCACCAGTCTTGCTGTGTGTATTGGTGCATTGTCATCCTGATACACGGCACCGCCATTGGATGCACATGGTCCTCCAGAATGGTTCGGTAGTCCTTGGCAGTGACGCGCCCATCTAGCACAAGTATTGGGCCAAGGGAATGCCATGATATGGCAGCCCAAACCATCACTGATCCACCCCCATGCTTCACTCTGGGCATGCAACAGTCTGGGTGGTACGCTTCTTTGGGGCTTCTCCACACCGTAACTCTCCCGGATGTGGGGAAAACAGTAAAGGTGGACTCATCAGAGAACAATACATGTTTCACATTGTCCACAGCCCAAGATTTGCGCTCCTTGCACCATTGAAACCGACGTTTGGCATCGGCACGAGTGACCAAAGGTTTGGCTATAGCAGCCCGGCCGTGTATATTGACCCTGTGGAGCTCCCAACGGACAGTTCTGGTGGAAACAGGAGAGTTGAGGTGCACGTTTAATTCTGCCGTGATTTGGGCAGCCGTGGTTTGATGTTTTTTGGATACAATCCAGGTTAGCACCCGAACATCCCTTTCAGACAGCTTCCTCTTGCGTCCACAGTTAATCCTGTTGGATGTGGTTTGTCCTTCTTGGTGGTATGCTGACATTACCCTGGATACCGTGGCTCTTGATACATCACAAAGACTTGCTGTCTTGGTCACAGATGCGCCAGCAAGACGTGCACCAACAATTTGTCCTCTTTTGAACTCTGGTATGTCACCCGTAATGTTGTGTGCATTGCAATATTTTGAGCAAAACTGTGCTCTTACCCTGCTAATTGAACCTTCACACTCTGCTCTTACTGGTGCAATGTGCAATTAATGAAGATTGGCCACCAGACTGGTCCAATTTAGCCATGAAACCTCCCACACTAAAATGACAGGTGTTTCAGTTATTTTGTCCAACCCCTGTACATAAATACCTTTTGGGCTGTAACATTTTTGGAATGATAAACCTTTTGTGCAAAATGTGTGAAAACATTTCAGGCATGATGGCAATGTAGTGTTATATATTCCCCTGCATTTTTTAATATGTCATGTCACTCAGCGTCACACAGAGGTGAATAACTTAACACTGATTTATTGCAACTTGACTGAGTAATAAGAAGGTTTTACTTTTAAAAATGCTACAATAAACTTTAATTAGCAAACAGTAAGGACGTAACGACACACTCTACCCACGATGCAATGCGATGCACGATACTGGGTTCTGAAATGAAATAAATCCCACATTAAATAAATAAGTGAATAATACAAATAAAGAAAGTATCCTCATATAAATAAATAAAAATTTGGCTGGAGAATTCCGAACCTGGCAACCCGGTCGTGACGTCAACCAGGCGAGGTGAATAGCGCCAACGCTCTCTGCTGTTTAAAGTGAATATCGATTCATTATACATGTAAACAGATGTGAATCGTTACACATGTAAATTTTTAACTGTCTTCTGGTGCATCGTTACATCCCCAGCAAACTCACAGGGATTCGGCCAACAACCCTGCTGACCCAAAACAAAACCAATCATGTCTGTGTAGACACCTGGCTCGAACCCAGATCCCCAGAACTGGGGTGGGTTAGCATAATAAACCCCTGCACCACCTGACTGCATCACTGTTTCATGTGCGAGCTCTTGTTTGTATAGACATTTAGATCTTCCTACATTTTTCCACTGTAAATCATCAGGTTTTGATTAAATATCTGCTGGTACTTAGGGGTCATGATACCATATGGCATATCCGAACAAGTTCAGGGCTTTTGGAATGAAAATGCATCCACCACCATGCTTCACAGTTTGAATAAGGTATTTCTCTACATGGCTGATTTATCTGTGTCTGAACCAAACATTCCTCAGCTGTTTGTTCTCAGAATATTATTTTGAAATCCCCAAAGAGCTCAGGTGGCGCAGCGGGATAATTTGCTAGCACTCCAGTGCCAGGCTGCTCTGCTACCGGTTGGCTGGGCGCTCTCTAATGCCTGCAGCAGACAAAATTGGCTGCAAGTCTGCTGGGTGGGAAAGACCAGAATAAAGAAGCAACGTTCAAAAGCACTTCTGTTTTAAACTGAATATTTCATTCATATTTTGAAATATGAGGTCATGTGAAAAATATTATGGCTTGCTCCACATGTTGGACAGCGGGCCTTTTAGGGAAGTGGACTTGTTTGTGTAAGCATTTGTTTTTCTTCTCTCTTGCAGATGAGCAGCGAGAGTAAATGGAAGGAAATGGCACGTCCATCTTTGAACTCTTCATTAGATCCTGCACTGCCAGGGATACCTCGAGGGGTACTGGCTGTCCCCATGGAACCCAAGTACCAGTGCCAAAAGTGCGATGAGATTTTAAGAAAGCCCTTCCAGGCTCAGTGCGGACATCGCTTCTGTGTACACTGTTTTAAACTGCTAACCAGGTACCGTAGACTTTAACAGCCCTTCCCATACCACCCAGTTCCGCTTCTCCTCTGCACTTGGGTTGTGACTGACTGACGTCATTAGTATTTATTTTGATGGGCTTTGTAACCTTTGAGTCTGTTGCTTTTTCTGCACTGCTTAAGGTGACTCAACAATAGAATTAATTCTGCTTTTGTTGCTTTAAGAAATTCACGTAAGGTGTGGGACTGGAACAGTTACATCTGAGTCACATCACAACAGCAAATAAAAGTTGAGAACACAAAAGCAGGAAGAACGTAAATACATTACCAGGAATTGAGTGTCGCTGCATTAACTGAAACTAAATACATTTTATTTTTTTTATTTTTTTTATTTCAGTTATTGCACCTTAGTTTTTTTTAAGCTTGTTCCTGGTTGTGTATATGTTTTCTCAGTTTTAGTTTTATTTTTTTTTGCAGTGTAAATGTTGTTGTGATATGACTCAGCAAACCAGAGTATACTGGAGAGAACCAATCATTTATTATTATATACTGCACTCTGCTGTAACTGTTTTACTGGAGTGAGAAAAACCCCTAAAGCCTGTGCCAGAACAAGGTGTTTGTGGCAGGAAGTTGGTAAATAAGTATGTGGTGGTGGTGGGAGGAGCCCTCGTTGTTTATTCTGGGACAGCAACAGCTCAAATGTTGTGGAGGAAGGCTATGCAATATTGAAGTGTATTTTTTTTAATCCTGCTTTTTGTTGTTGCTGAATTTATGATTATTATGTGTTCATCATGTAATAATCAAATGTTTAAATATGTTTACAGTTCAGAAGTTCTATATACTATACTATATTTTTTGTTTCTCTGTTTTCTCTTGGTGTCGTCTCTGGTGCACCTTTGAATAACTGAATTATTCATTTAATAATTCAATTATTTCAACAACTCTTCTTTGCCATGCTTCATAATTTATTTTATATAGAAATGCCTTAATGATGTTCTGTCCAGTCAATTAAATGAGAACACTGCATCCAAAGGCCTGTACACTCATTTGAACCATGTTACTGGTTAACAAATGTTTTCAAATGCTTTCAGATTTGTTTAGTCTCAGTCGTTTGCATGTGGAAATTCTTATACTCTCAGTATTAAACATAGCCGGTCTTTTCGACCACATTTTTCCACCATTCTCTGTTTGACGTTGGCGGTCCATCACTATCCCCCTCCTAATTTACATAACATGTTGAACATCTTTGCTGGATGCAGGCCACAGGATAGGTCTTTGAAAATGGTTCTTTATGAAATGAGAAGCTACTCAATGTATCAGTAAGGATTAAAAGAATGGTTGCCAGTTAAACCAGCGGTTCTCAACATATTTTTTGGGTCTAGTAGGGTCTGTTAAGGTCTAGTAAGGTCTGTTAAGGTCTAGTAGGGTCTGTTAAGGTCTAGTAGGGTCTAATAAGGTCTAGTAGGCTCTGTTAAGGTCTAGTAGGGTCTGTTAAGGTCTAGTAGGGTCTGTTAAGGTCTAGTAGGGTCTGTTAAGGTCTAGTAGGGTCTAATAAGGTCTAGTAGGCTCTGTTAAGGTCTAGTAGGGTCTGTTAAGGTCTAGTAGGGTCCGGTAGGGTCTTTTAAGGTCCTGTAGGGTCTGTTAAGGTCTAGTAAGATCTGTTAAGGTCTAGTAGGGTCTGATCAGGTCTATTAGGGTATTTTAATGTCTAGTAGGGTCTGTAAAAGGTCTAGTAAGGTCTGTTAAGGTCTAGTAGCCCCCCCCATACAAAAAACATTTTTGGGACCCTCTTTGGGACATTGGCTATGATATTATTCTCACACACTTAGTGAGGATGACAAAAGATTTTGTCTTCTTGCTTACTGGAAATTCGATGAACCCTTGATGAAGATAAACATCGTGGTATTTTTTTGTTTTGGTTTATGTGGGAGGTTCCTGGAATCTGGGTCTCCTTCAGCAAGAGTAATTTGTAGTCGACATCTGTCGACCTCTGCATCTCTGAGAATGGACAAATTTTCGATTCTCACACCTCAAACACCTAGTGTATGATATGACATCATAGGAGATCGCTCCTATGCTAATACACTCCCATCTAGGCTTACTGAGGCCCCCTAGTGAGCTGCGCCTAAACATCCCTCCCTCCCCCGTTGAGAACCACTGAGTTAGCTATATTAATTACTGCAGTATTGACTAGATAGTCAATGACTGTTAAATATTTATTTATTTATTGATTAAATCCAAATGGCGACTTTTTGAAGCCAGGCAGTGTATTTTGTTTTATTGTTTGTTAAAATGTTTGTAAAAATTATTAATGTTTACAATTTAAAAGACTGATGTTTGATGTGTTGAAATTGTATACAGCATTTGTACAATTTATGGCCAAAAGTATGTGGGCATTAATACGGAGTTGCCTTCATAACTTCTGTGGATATAACAGTCTCCGCTCTTCTGAGCAGGCGTCCAGAAGAGTATAATGAAAGAGTGTAGATGAAACAATAAAACCTAACGATTTCAGTGGGTGTCCGCATACGTTTGGCCACATGGTGCATCGTTCTCAGCAGTTAAAATTCATCTGTACCTGTATCACTCCCAGCTCCGGTCCTGTCCCCTGTAATCCGTGCCGTACCGAGGGAATTTACGAGGAGGATTTATCTATTCTTAACTTTACTGAGGTGGGTGCATTATATTTAAATGAAGTTTTTTTTTAACAGTAAAATCCCCTAGTAAAACTGTAACGATGTAGATCACCAGTAAACATCTGCATATAGAACAAAGTACTCATTCACTGGTAACAGAATGTGGAAGTAAGACCTGACCTTTCATTTCCCTTTTCTCTGCAGGCGTTTCCAGACAATGCAGCACGAAGAGAAATTGATGGGTTGCCAGCAAAATGTCCCAATGACGGCTGTACCTGGTCAGGGACAATGAAAGAATTTGAGGTAAAGGCTTTAGTGGTGCGTCAGTGTAAGATGTGCAGTCAGTACTATAGTAAAAAAGGGGAATCATTGCTTTTTTTTAATAAGCATAACATTAAAACCCATCCACTTACAATATAGAAGCACTTTGAAGTTCTACAATTACTAACGGTAGTCCATCTATTTCTCTACATACCTTTTTAACCTGCTTTCCCCCTGTTCTTCAATGGTGGTGGTGTGCTAGTGTGTGTCGTGCTGGTATGAGTGGATCACTCACTTTCCACTCTATTAGACACTCCTACCTAGTTGGTCCACCTTGTAGATGTAAAGTCAGAGACGATCGCTCATCTATTGCTGCTGTTTGAGTTGGTCATCTTTGAGACCTTCATCAGTGGTCACAGGACGCTGCCCACAGGGCGCTGTTGGATGGATATTTTTGGTATGTCCTGACCATTGAAGAACAGCATGAAAGGGGGCTAACAAAGCATGCAGAGAAACAGATGGACTACAGTAAGTAATTGTAGGGATGTCCGGTTTCTTATAAATAGATCTGTGACGCTCTATCCCAACATCCTGCTGAATACTGTTAATGTTAACTGTTACTGTATATTGTTAACATCCTGTTAGTGCTGGGCAGTAAGGAGAACCAGACATTGTGCAACTGGGGTGCTTTTAAAACCTCTGTTCTACCCCTCCATTAGTTACCCTTATCTTATAACCACCTACTACATAGACGCACTTGTTCATACACAACTATTGACACTATGCTCTTCTGTACACTTTGCCCTCCCTCTACATCAAAGGAGAGAAAAGGCATCTGATTCACTAAAAGCAGAACTCACACTACTATGTCAATACTACAGTATATAAGTGGCATTGCAGTGCAAAGAATGGTGCACTTCTCAGACAACATCTGGTCAGGGGTGTCTTGTGGGCGTTTACTCCGTTGAATGGTAGGGAAGAAGAAGGGAGAGGTGACGATATAAATAGCAGAGCAATAGAGTGGCTGCAGTTAGTAATTTTATACCCACATAGTGCATCTGTATAGCTGGTGTTGCTCATGAAATGGATAATTAAGGTAAAATAAGGTAGGTGTTCCTATAATAGTGTTTGTTTCATGACCAGAAGGAATTTAGTGCTCCTATAAGAGAAGCAATCTGTAGGGAGTTGACTTTTATTTCTATTGTACTTCTATTTTGTTTGTTGCCTGTTTATTACTGATACTGACTCACTTATGCCTGGTTCACACTACACGATTTTTGCCCTGATTTGCGCTCGGCGGCTGGTCGGTGCTATATTTGCCGGCTCGGGAGCAACTCGGCGTTCACTCGGCGATCGAAACTCGGCTCTCGATCGGTGTGTGTGAACTACTCAACGACTCGATCCGACCGGCTCGCCGAGCACTCGGCGACCGGATCGAGATTTCTAGCATGTCAGATATCTGATCAGAGTTGTGCGACTGGCAGTGAGTGCTGTGTCGAACAGCCAATGAGAACGCAAGATACAGTGTGAGGGGAAACGCTATAATAATATAGTTTATATCAGAATACACCGGCATACACACACGTTTTACAGTGTTCCTGACCTGATCGTCCTCTACAAAACATAACGCCAACATTGCATTGCAAAAATATTACTTAACCTCCAATTTACTATAGAACAATCCATATTGTTCGTGTTGCCAAATCCACTCGGATTCATTTATTTTTCCTCCTTGATTTTACGCTGCACATCAGCGCACAAACACTTTGATCACTCGCTACTTGTTGACGTGCATTTTTGGACGTGGTGTCATTAACCCCCTCGTCACTTCTCACGTGTGTCTTTGGAAAAAAAAACCCCCAAAAACAAACGTAGTTTGGGAGACCAGAGAAGCTCGCCTGGGATTCCAGTTGGTGATAGATGGTGTAGTGTGAAACCCCCTATCACCGATTAGTCGTGTAGTGTGAACTTGGCATTACTCAACCGCTGATCCAATCAGGGTCGCGGCGGGATGGAATGCTGGAGCCTATCCCAGCTTTTCAATGGCCACAAGGCACACAGTAACACCCTGGACCGGGCGTCAGTCCATTCACCTACAGGGCAATTCAGTGTCTCCGGTTAACCGGACTTCATGTTTTTGGACTGGGACTAGGACCCGGAATGGGATTGAACCCAGAACCTTCTTGCTGTGAGGCAACAGTGCTGTGCTACCCACTGAGCGACCGTGCCGTCCTAGTCATTCTGCTCACTACCAAAAGAATCTTCAGGTAGATGTCAAGATATTAGTCGACAACTAGGTCATGCAACGAGAACGTAGGAGGAAACCCACACGGACACGGGGAGAACATGCAAACTCCGCACAGAAAGGACCTGGGGATCGGACCCAGCCCTGGACCCTCTTTCTGTGACGCGACAGTGCCGCCTATTACTGATATTGTGCTCCAGTTTTTGGGGCACTTGGGCGTCATAGCAAAATATGGAAAATATGCAAACCTGCTACCTTGTGTAGTAGATTCGGGGTTTGATCAGGACGATCCCATCTGTACAGATGCGCCTAAAGGAAGAAAAGTTTGGATATGATTACTGTTCACTTCATGCAGTTTCCTTCGCTTTACTTGCTAAATACACAAACAGAAAACGTCCAGGTAAAGCTAATAAAACGTCTATCTTATTTACTTAGTCTTTATTACTTTACAGCCTGCGTGATTGCAGCGCTTAGCAGTTGGTTGGCTTTGGTAAAACGTCTGGTTGGTGATTTGTGTAACGTCTGACTAGTTTGAATTTGAAAACAAAAACTAGTCTGCATTGGCTTGGGAACAGAAAGTACAAACACGAGCTTGGGTGGAGCGGGGGTGGGTGGAAAGTCCCTGGGTAAAACGGCAGTGGAAAGTACCGTACAACCACACTCACACAAACAGGCATTGATGTAACTTGATTAAGCTGAAAGAAATGCGATAGATTAGATTTAACCCTGTGGGTTAGATTAGATTAGATTAGTGTTAGTCATTAATCCTGTGGTTAAGCTAATCTAAAACTAAGACTTTTTCCTAGTCATATGTGCATGCGCTCTGAAAACTTCTCTGCACAGTGTGCTATGCTATGCTAACCGCACTGTGTGAGTGGTTTCACCGATCAGTCCCCCTTAGTGTTCTGTTGGTTCAGCCCACGTCGTGCCCTTCACAATGCCTGTTTTCCAGCTCACTGATAAGCGACGATGAGAGCACGAGATTAATCTATGGAAATAGGAACAAAAGCTCTATTGACGGCGCAACAGGAAACATCTGGTCATGTTCCAAAACACATTTTAGCAGACTGCATAGTAAGGTATTACTTGTAGACACAGCCGCACCTCTTCCACATTACTGTTACTAGTTTAATGTTTGGTTATAACAAGCACACTGATTCTATGTTTTTACAAGTTATGTAGTGCGCACTAGGCTCAAGAGGAGACGGTTGACTCCCTTTTATAAACATGACTTGACCCAGTACTGAATGTTCAGTGTTTAAACTGTGTACAAATACCCAGCCTTGCACAAACATCAGGATTTGATGGGGTTCGGTTTGTACTTTTCTGTGTAGATTAAAGGTTGTGCCTGAATGATTTCAAAAGTATGACTAACATGGGAACTATAATTTAGGGACTGATTACACAGAGATGATCATAATGACTAGTTATTTCTGCCATTAGTCATTCATTCCTTTTTATCTGATCATGCTACACATCCGGTTTCTGCTTCGTGAATAACATTTACTTGTAGCGTAGGTGGGTTTTTTAACCACCTTTTTATTTATTATCCATACACATGGGAAAATAAGCAAAAATACAATAATTAAGTTTAATCAAGTTTTTAGAAGTGTCTTCTTTACACCCTTAATGTTAACTCAATTTGCTAGGGCGGCTGCTCACTCGAATCCTGAAATTCAAGCTGGTTTGCTTGGGCGTGCAAGTAGGACAAAGTGTGGCGTGTGCGCGTGGGTCAAATTATAATCTTTATGCTTGACATACACACAAATGCCCACACGCTGAGCCCACATGGACGTCATTCTGCTGCTTGTTCATTGTGGAAAAATTGTGGCAACCCTATCTGACAGTTTTAGTACATGACATGGTCAAATGTTCAGTTGGTGTAGCCAGGAAACCAGTGTAAACCAGCTTACCTACTGCTTTGTGTTTGGGAACAGATGACGATAGGTGATTTGCTTGTCTGGGCACGATTTTTTTAAACTCTAATTAGTCACGTTCTGGCTGCTAAAATGCATTTTCAGTTGTAAGCAGACAAAAATTTTCTCACTGTTTAATTGGCAGGTCCAGTCTTGCTGTTGCGTGACAGTTTTTTAAACAGGAAACGTATTACAATAAAACCAATCCTTTCCAAAGAATTCAACAGAAATATAACTATAGATACTACAGAACTGGACCACACACACCACAGCATTTTTGATTGGTAGATAGGTGGCAGGAGAAGGGGGAAGTAGGGCTGCTCTGTCTTCAGTAGAAAAATTATGACGTATAATGGAGAGGAGAATCAAGCAATCAAGTCTTTTCATCAAGCAAAAATTGTGATGGCTAGATCTCCAAAACTGCAGCTCTTGTGGGGTGTTCCCGGTCTGCAGTAGTCAGTATCTATCAAAAGTGGTCCAAGGAAGGAACAGTGGTAAACCGACAGGGTCATGGGCGGCCAAAGTTCATTGATGTACGTGGGGAGCGAAGGCTGGTCCGTGTGGTCTGATCCAACGCAGTGCATCACAGTTTGTTCTGTATGGGGCTGCATAGCTGCAGACCAGTTAGAATGTTATGCCTGATCGGGGGGCACAAGTTTAAAATCGGCACACGGAACCCTGGACCAGATGACTGTCTGCTTATAGAAGATATACTTTATTTGTCATATATACAGTACATATACAGTTGTACTGTACAGTACAATGAAATTCTTTCTTGAGCTGGGGTCAGAGCGCAGGGTCAGCCATCGTACGGCGCCCCTGGAGCAGACAGGGTTAAGGGTCTTGCTCAAGGACCCAACAGGGGCTGCATAGCAGAGCCTGGATTTCAACCGCCAGTCTTCCGGTTGATAGCTCAAAGCTCTACCCACTAGGCTATCACTGTCCCTATATGTCGTAGTTGGAAAGGAATTCTATAAATATTTGAATCTTGTTTGCTTTTCCAGGGTCAACACGAAGGCCGATGTGAATTCGAGCGAGTAAAATGTGAAGCCTGTCAAGCTATCATCTTACTCAGCGAGAAAGACCGACACAATGAGAGAGTGTGTGAAGCCAGAACCCTAAACTGCAAATACTGCAAAGTCACCTTTAACTTTAAAGATATTAAGGTAAACCTAAAAGGATTGCACAACACATGAAATACATTTTAGAAGAACCCTGGCACAGTTTTTGCAATTCTTGCAATTCTTGCATTGCATAAGTGTATCCGCCCACAGTTTCACAACATTTAGTTGTTGACAGTTTAGAATTGCGCAAAAGAATGTTTCTTTTGAATTAGGACATCTTTACAAGTCAAGTCAAGTCACCTTTATTTCTATAGCACATTTAAAAGACAACGTGTGTAAATACCACAAGACAAATGCTTTGCATTTTGTTTGTTTTGTTTGTTTTAGGCTCATGATGAGATATGTCTAAAATTTCCCATGCAATGCAAAGACTGCGGTAAGAAGAAGATCCCCAGAGAAAAGGTTAGTTGATGAGTATTACTTTCAACCAGCAGTTTTGTTTCTTCATTACTAAAATTCTTGTCTTACTGAAGGGAAATTCCCAGTTTACCACATCAAGTTACAAAGTCTGCTTTTTACTTTTTAACCAGTGTGACTCCATATGCTTGACAATTAGCTACAGTCTTAGTCTGTCTACTTGAAAAATTCCATCCAACTCCTTTATCCAAAGCCACTTACACCGACCACCTTACTAATATTGGTCATCTTGGTCCCCTTTTTACTGCCAAAACAGCCCTGACCTGTCAAAGCATGGACTCCACTAGACCCGTGAAGGTGTGCTGTGGTATCTGGCACCAAGATGTCAGCAGCAGATCCTTTGACTCCTGTAAGTTGTGAGGTGGGGCCTCCATAGATCGGACTTGTTCGTCCAGCACATCCCACAGATGCTCGATTGGATTGAGATCTGGGGAATTTGGAGGCCAGGTTAACACTACTGGTTGTGTCTGAGCAAGTTGTAGCCTAGACTAGTAATCAAAAGGTCACTGGTTCAACCCCACCACTGCCTGGTTGTCACTGTTGGGCCCTTAACCCTCAACTGCTCAGACTGTATGTTGTAACTGTACTGCTTTGGATAAAAAGCGACTAGGGCACAACAGTGGCAACTTGTTAAACCAGCAACCTTCCAATCGGCAGGCCAATATTGTAACATTGCGGTATGGCTCTTACAATCATGATTGGCTATGTCTGGGGGGAGGGGTGTGGGCCAGACAATACATCTGGCGTCCTGTCTGTGGTGCGTTACTCATTAATTCTGGGAAAACCTGACATACTGGGACCAGAATGAAGAAACTACTTCTGTCTGAGTGGTATTTTCTGCAATGTAGAAAGTTAAACATTTCTCCTTTTTTCTATTTACAGTTTCAAGAACACATCAAATCGTGTGCGAAATCCAAGTCGGCGTGCCAGTTTAGCGAAATTGGATGCAGAGCTGTGGTGTGTATGCACTTACAAACCTCCACATCAGCAAGGGCATTAGAAACCTGTTCATGTAGTTTATTATGAGTGTAAATAAAATGATCACATAGCTATAGCGTCATAAGGCGCTTACCTAGAATATATGGTGGTATTTTATCAGTTCCAGTGTAGAGATATCTATCTTTCTGTTATCTTACACCTCCATAACTTTTTCCATAAATACAAGGGGATTTTTAGTCACAGTTTAAAGCTTTGCATAGTTGCTTCCTTATTTAGGTTAGTCTGCTCATCACCTGCTTTACTATTTACATAATAGTTTTGGTTATGAGTTATGAGAAAAAAAAGTCCCAGCCCTGTGCTATAAAAACATGTACAGTCGTTCATTAAATGTCAGGTTTGTTTGAGGGTTTGCAAAAAAGGTTACAGGGTTCCTTTTTCTATTAAATGTACATCGATGGTGCCCAGGTGGCGCAGCGGTGTAATCCGCTATCACACCAGATTCTGAGCTCCCGGGTTCGAATCTTGGCTCTGCTACCGGTCGGCTAAGCGCCCCCCTCAGCAGTCTGCTGTGTGGAAAAAAGACCAGACTAAGAGGTTGGGTTATCAGCGCTGTGTAAGGTTGCCCAGGTTCAGAGATCGGGGAGTGGCTCTCCATACGCAAAGCTGACCTCACGTGCAAATCCACTTAGGTATGTGTGAATAAGAAGGGATTGGTAGACTGCGAGAACGTCGGAGGGTGTGAGTGTGTGTGTCGGGCAAATATACGCTGCCGGTGTCCCCAGGATCCACTTCAACATATCGTAGACTTAAACTAAAGCCGTGAGGACTTTTTAATGCCCAACATTTAATTCTACCTAATGATGACAAAAACATTAACAGATAAAGGATCTAAGAAACTAAGGCCATCTAAAGTGTTATTTTCTTTTGGACAAACCGTTGGTACCCTTTCGTCTAAATACAGCAATAATAAAGTAATTATATAAAGTAATTGCTCGTCCAACCTTAACCGGTTGTGCCACCTTTTTTTTTTTTTTACACAAGGCTGTGTTGGGAAGTTTTGTGTTTTAGCATAATTGATGTTAAACTGTTTAACCTCTAGAGGTAAACTGGTACACCCAACCAGCCAAACATCTGCTCAGTCACATGCAGAAAAGCATTTTGTCTTCAGGTAGTTTATTTGCCTAAACCTGACTAGTGAGAATGCACCTACTTGTCTTATGTGTTGTGTCTCTTTGGGTTGAGGGGGTATTCCTGGTGGAACCAGGGCCTGCCATGGCCATGACGAGGATAAAGCAGCTGATGGAAATGAAATGAAACAACAGTATTTTCAATATTTCATTAGCATATTCAGTTTGTAACTACTGACTATTATAAAAATCTACAGGGGTTGGACAAAATAACTGAAACACCTGGTTTTAGACCACAATAATTTATTAGTATGGTGTAGGGCCTCCTTTTGCGGCCAATACAGCGTCAATTCGTCTTGGAAATGACATATACAAGTCCTGCACAGTGGTCAGAGGGATTTTAAGCCATTCTTCTTGCAGGATAGTGGCCAGGTCACTACGTGATGCTGGTGGAGGAAATCGTTTCCTGACTCGCTTCTCCAAAACACCCCAAAGTGGCTCAATAATATTTAGATCTGGTGACTGTGCAGGCCATGGGAGATGTTCAACTTCACTTTCATGTTCATCAAACCAATCTTTCACCAGTCTTGCTGTGTGTATTGGTGCATTGTCATCCTGATACACGGCACCGCCATTGGATGCACATGGTCCTCCAGAATGGTTCGGTAGTCCTTGGCAGTGACGCGCCCATCTAGCACAAGTATTGGGCCAAGGGAATGCCATGATATGGCAGCCCAAACCATCACTGATCCACCCCCATGCTTCACTCTGGGCATGCAACAGTCTGGGTGGTACGCTTCTTTGGGGCTTCTCCACACCGTAACTCTCCCGGATGTGGGGAAAACAGTAAAGGTGGACTCATCAGAGAACAATACATGTTTCACATTGTCCACAGCCCAAGATTTGCGCTCCTTGCACCATTGAAACCGACGTTTGGCATTGGCACGAGTGACCAAAGGTTTGGCTATAGCAGCCCGGCCGTGTATATCGACCCTGTGGAGCTCCCGACGGACAGTTCTGGTGGAAACAGGAGAGTTGAGGTGCACATTTAATTCTGCCGTGATTTGGGCAGCCGTGGTTTTATGTTTTTTGGATACAATCCGGGTTAGCACCCGAACATCCCTTTCAGACAGCTTCCTCTTGCGTCCACAGTTAATCCTGTTGGATGTGGTTTGTCCTTCTTGGTGGTATGCTGACATTACCCTGGATACCGTGGCTCTTGATACATCACAAAGACTTGCTGTCTTGGTCACAGATGCGCCAGCAAGACGTGCACCAACAATTTGTCCTCTTTTGAACTCTGGTATGTCACCCATAATGTTGTGTGCATTGCAATATTTTGAGCAAAACTGTGCTCTTACCCTGCTAATTGAACCTTCACACTCTGCTCTTACTGGTGCAATGTGCAATTAATGAAGATTGGCCACCAGACTGGTCCAATTTAGCCATGAAACCTCCCACACTAAAATGACAGGTGTTTCAGTTATTTTGTCCAACCCCCGTACATTGTGAAGCTGGTATCTTTAAGCTGTTCCTTACAACATTCTTTTAGATAACATGTTCCACACTGTTCTACCGGATTCCTGATCTAACTGAACCAGTTCATCTGGACACAAGTTTGGTGTAGAGATATGTTTCATCACTCATCTGAGCGACTTCTTCATTCTGAGCGTCATTCTGTTGTTCAATACCCCAACGTGTGCAGATCCTTGACGAGGAAGAACGCTGGCTTGAACGAGGAGTCAAAGAGGCCATCTGTGCGAAGAGGGAACGACCATCCCTGAACCACCTATACCCCAATTATATGTGTGATTTTGCATACAGACCTGATCACCGGTTCTGTTACGCAATGGCCCGGTGTCTGGCCGTTATGCAAATCGACTGCATATAAGGTTGGGGTATTCAACACAAGCTCAGACTGAAGAAGTCACTTGGATGAGCGATGAAACGTATCTCTACAACACACTTGTGTCCAGATGAACTGATTCAACTTTGTGGATCCTACCAATCCCAATATTTACTGGATAAATACTGGATAAAAATAGATTTGATATATTGCATAGTAGTGTTATAATTAAAACAATATTTTCCCTGTCTGAAATAGAATGGTAGCACACTTTCCAGAGGCAGAATGTATCAGTATCTGAGAAGTCTGACAAGAACCTACTTTTTCTGGCATTGATGTGCGTGATAACTCAGTTTTAAGTTCATAGTAATAATAACCATGAGTTACTGGCAATAAATAAACATCGTTCTTAACCAACGCTGGCTGTTTTTGGCCAAACGGGGTGGCACGGTGACTCACTGCAAGAATGTCCTGGGTTCGTTTCCCCTTTCTGTGTGGGTTTCCACCGGGAGCTCCGGTTTCCTCCAACGTCGCAAGTGAGGTGAATTGGAGATACAAAAATGTCCATGACCGTGTTTGATATTAAAACTTGAACTGATTAATCTTGTGTAACCAGTAACTACCTTTCCTGTCATAAATGTAATATGAAAAGGGCTGCACCCTTGCAAACTATCCTTCACCTCGAATGTTTGTATCGCCGCAGGTTGACAACGGTAAACAGCAGGAGCATGAACAGAGCAGCATTATGGAGCACTTACGTCTCATGTTGGGCGTGCTCTCATCGGCCCGGCCGCGCTCCGACGGGGCCGGGGAGTGGCAGGAGGACTCGGGCCTGGGCCTGTACAGAAGCCCGGAAGACGCCGTTCCCCTGGGTGCCCAGGCTACACCCGGAGGCCCCGGGGTGCAGCAGAAGATGAGCGCGCTGGAGAACATCGTATGCGTGCTGAACAGGGAGGTGGAACGCACGGCGCTCACCCTGGAAGCCCTCAGCCGTCAGCATCGACTCGACCAGGAGAAGATTGAAAATTTGAGCGGCAAGGTACACCCTTTCCTAGAGGATAGCTTGGCATGAGCACGACAGGCCTTGCATGTTCAACAAATCTAAAAACGGTTTACGCGAGTATTTCTTGTTTCTCGCACAGCTGAGGTGAATTTCGAGGCCATTCGTCGCGTCGTCCGGAGCGATAGGCCATCCCATCGTTCTGTAGGTAAAGAATCAAAATGAAGTATGATGATTGGTTTGAGTACAAATGCGTTTTCGACCTTTACGGTCTGGAGAAGTAGCAGTGGGATGGTATATAAGGAAAAAATTGAAACACCGAACAAATGTGCGAGACTTTCTTGCCACTGTTGGCTGAGCTGTTGGATGATCAGCTCTTGTTTTACGATAAAGCCACAGATTATTTGGACGGTATTAGTTTTACCTTATGAGGAAAGTAAAGTAATTATAACCAGACTGTTCTGTTTTATGGACTGCAGTTATTGGAGGTTAGACAGAGAATAAATGACTTGTAGAATGAATGCTGGTTAATATAGTAGTGGTGGCCTGCTAACAGCATCACCACATTTAAAATCATCTTAACTTTGCAGTAACTAAATTACAATTAAAATCATACTTGCCCTAAATCGTATTAGGTTAATTGCCAGTCACTAGCAGGAGATAATTGTGCCTTAATATGTAAAAAATTCCCCCAATTTTCTTCCCAATCTTAAAAGGAGAGCCATGACTAGCACACGTCCCCCTGACAATTGTAGTAGCCGACTGCTTCTCTCCCCCTGTACGGGGCGTGCCCATTTGGGGGCGCGTATCGCAAAAGGAGAGTCACGCACTAATCTCCATTATTCCCCATCTCTATTCGGGCACCATCGAGTTCTGTGATTTGACGCTGAAAAGCTGAGATTTAAACTTACAGGTTTTAGAGGTCAGCTCTGGTGTGCTAGCGTGTTTTGCCACCGCACCGCCCGAATGCCCCAGTATAAAACTCTAAAGCAGCACGAGGCAGTTAACAGTTCCAAAGAATGTCTGTTTAACGGGAATCGGCCTCAGGAAGGCAGTGGATGTAAAACATGGACAAACCGGATCAACAAAAAGCAACACCGATCGCAAGGATAGTTGGGTACTCGGCAGGACTTTCAGTCACAAAAATAACCAAAGAATCAAAGAACCAAAGAGACGAACGAGTATCTCTATGGGCAAGTGAGAACTGGAATTGAACTACCACCTTAATTTCCTCCCAACTCTTATGTATAGCCGAATGTATGTGGACACCGCCTCTAATTATTGAAATGTCTCAGCTGCACCCATTGATAACAGATGTATTAAATCATATTTAATAATTCAACATTAAATCAATGATAGGATATAAATGATATACCTCCCACTTTTTGGGAACAGTTTAGGAACTTGGACAAAACAAGGTCCATAAGGTTCATAATGACATGATCTTACACGGTCATAGACCCATAGACACATCAACGCTTGACCTCAGAAATGTTCTAAACGGGCATCATTTCTTACTGTTGTATTAGTAAATATATTTTGGAATGGGGCAGTCTTTATACTTTTGGCTATACAGTCAACTTTATTTATGAATGCAGTAAATAAAATAGACATGTAGCTTACTAATCATAGCTGTTTAGACAAAGACCCTAAAAACAAGCAGTTATAATTAAGTTAGAGAATTTATAATGTGTTTAAGATGTTTTACGCGTATTACGCGTGCGAGGACAATTCATTAATCATTAGTAATAATCGTGAGAGATGTTCTTTGGTAAAAATTCATTTCCCGTCCGAATTCTACTTCAGCAATGCAGCATAACGTTTTTAGATGCATGCATGATGGGCAGAAGAGCCATGTCTGTCTCTGCCATGCATATATTCACTCTTCCTTTTCATCCATAGCAGGTGTTTCCATTTTTTTGTTGTATCACCTATTGTTTGCTTTATCTGTAAAGTTTTAGTATTCTATTATTCTATTCTGTCCTGTATGTGATGCTCTTTACCAGCTTGACTGTAAATGCTTTGTTTTATTGACCATTTATCATTCACGTTGCGTTTAAGAAGGTCTTAAATACTCAGCTGATGTGCTGATGTGCTTTTTTGACATTCTGTTCGGCTAAGACATTGGCTTTAATGGGAACAAACAACAAAACATGGTTCCTGGGTTTAATCCTTGCTTCCGATCACCGTCTGTAAAGAGGTTCGGATGTTCTCCTCATGTCCATGTGGGATCCTTCTGTACTCTGGGTTTCAGTCAACTCTTCAACACATACAGAAGGTGAATTGGCTTTTCTGGCTCATTGGTGTGAGTGGGCACCATGTCTGGGGGAAAAAAAAAAAAAAAAAAAAAAATCACTGCTCTGCACCCACTGTTTCCGGGTGGCGCCGGCCCACTCCGTCCCTAACCATGTTGAATCGGTTTACTTTCCAATTCTACACAGAATGACTCAAAAGCAAAAACGAAATGCAATGTACAGCGTTATTCAGAACCTGTAGTACTGTTCATATCGGTGTGTTGTTACTGGCCAAAGTCCCCCTGACAGTCGATAGTGCAACCTGACCCAAAGTCTGTATGCCGTGACGCCACCGCTGTACGGAATAGAGCGAGGAAGCGGCCGGGGGACTGCCGAAGATCACCAACAAACCTCGAGCCTCGAGCAATCGGGCGATTCGATTCGCTGGGCGAATTCACAGACGCGTCTCGGGTGCCGAAGACGGAGGTCAGCTGGACCACAGGCTCTGCGAATTCACGGCTCTAACTCGAGTATATCGAAGCCCGGTTTGGACTGGTGAGAAGACCAGCTTCATGGTACACTGGTTAAACAATTTTAACACAATGTGAACGCACACGAAAAATGAAAGTAGCACCAGCGTACTTACAGAAACAGAAGGAGAAGAACGTAAAAAGTAGAGATTTTTACAGGGGAGCGTAGTTTCTTCAATATAACAGATGAACAGCTAAGATAAGCCTCAACTTTGTTATTTCAGAGTGTCTGCTGGTATCCTGGGGTTAATTATATTAAAAAAAACGTAAATGAGCTATTTAATTTTTACTTAAAGAAAATACAGTACAATAATGATTGGCACAAGACAAATCACTGTGAGCTGGCAGTGGTGGAGACAGAGCTGCACTTCCTAACAGAGTGCCCCAAGTACAGCTCTATCAGGAGTCTACTATGGGAAGATCAGCAGCATCTCCCCTGAGTTCCTACACTGCACACACAAACTGCCCTACATACTGGGAGAGAAGAGCTGACTGGTCACAATCTGAGGGACATCCAGTGAGGCCGAGCACAAATTATTATTGATTATTATTGGTATTAAAGGGTTTTTATTTTGATTTATTTTATTAATTTTTCTTTGACCTTCTTTATTGATCACTAATAATCCTGTAAATAACTTAAATTCTAGAGTTGTATTTTTAATCTGATGTATAAATTTTTTTTTATTATTTATATGGATACACCTAAATAAAATGGGAATGGTTGGTGATATTAACTTCCTGTTTGTGGCACTTTTCAAGATGGGTGGTGACCATGGCGGCCATTTTGAAGTCGGCCATTTTGGATCCAACTTTAGTTTTTTCAATGGGAAGAGGGTCATGTGACATCAAACTTATTGAGAATTTCACAAGAAAAACAATGGTGTGCTTGGTTTTAACGTAACTTTATTCTTTCATGAGTTATTTACAAGTTTCTGACCACTTATAAAATGTGTTCAAAGTGCTGCCCATTGTGTTGGATTGTCAATGCAACCCTCTTCTCCCACTCTTCACACACTGATAGCAACACCGCAGAAGAAATGCTAGCACAGGCTTCCAGTATCCGTAGTTTCAGGTGCTGCACATCTCACATCTGGACAATTGCCTTCAGATGACCCCAAAGATAAAAGTCTAAGGGGGTCAGATCGGGAGACCTTGGGGGCAATTTCTTTTGCGTTGTTGCCATCAGTGTGTGAAGAGTGGGAGAAGAGGGTTGCATTGACAATCCAACACAATGGGCAGCACTTTGAACACATTTTATAAGTGGTCAGAAACTTGTAAATAACTCATGAAAGAATAAAGTTACGTTAAAACCAAGCCCACCATTGTTTTTCTTGTGAAATTCTCAATAAGTTTGATGTGTCACATGACCCTCTTCCCATTGAAAAAACTAAAGTTGGATCCAAAATGGCCGACTTCAAAATGGCCGCCATGGTCACCACCCATCTTGAAGTTTCCCCCTCCCATATACTAATGTGCCACAAACAGGAAGTTAATATCACCAACCATTCCCATTTTATTTAGGTGTATCCATATAAATGGCCCACCCTGTATATGTATATATATATATATATATATATATATATATATATATATATATATATAAAAAAAAAAACTTGAACAAATCAGTGGTGGGACTAAGATTCAACTGCTCCGATTTTATAAACGAATATACTAGGATGTCTGATATTTATGAAGAAATCAAATTCTATAGATAATATAGATAATACATAATAATAAAAACCTTTAGGGTGAGGCGCTCACAGGTGGTACAGAAGTTTATTACGGTAGCCCACCACTGCTGAGATCAAGGTTCGAATGTCAGTGGTGCTATCGACCGGCCGGGCAGCTACACAGACATGATTGCCTATCTTTTAGAAAGGGGTAGCTAAAGCCCTGGGATGGATTGACACCCTGTCCTATGTAGTTCAGCCTTGCGGACCCTGACCAGAATAAAGCGGTTGAAATAAAATGAAATAATGAATGAGACTTTGAGCGCCTCCAATTGTGCAATTGCATTATGCTTTCTCTCTACTGACGCCGAGCCCGCTCCGATTGAGGAGAACGAAACTAACACGCGCGTGCAGGAGCCGACTGCATCTTTTCACCTGCACGAGGCGAGTTCATATGCGGATCAGCTTTGTGTACGGAGAATCACACCCTGATCAACGCATAATTCCTTGACTCTGTGCAAGCACCATCAATCAGCCAGCAGAGGTCATAATTGCATCAGTTATGAGGTCCCTATCCGGCTCCCATCTGTACGAACAGGCAATCGTTCATGTAGGTGCCCAGCCCAGCCGGATGGCAGAGCCGAGTTTCGAATTCGAGTCGTCAGCACTGGTGTGCTAGTGTGTTTTACTGCGGCACCACCCGAGCGCCAACTTGGGAAGTTTAAGGAACAGCAGGCATTCTGTGTAAACATGGTACTGTATGGTAATTCATGTACAGCACAGATCCATTGTATAGATGTAAATATAACGTTGACCTTATCTGCACCGTTCTGTAGGTGCGACAACTGGAGCGAACGCTGACCATGCGAGACCTACAGCTGGCTGAAACCGAACAGTCTTTGAGAGAGATGCAGTTTTGTACCTTCGACGGAGTATTCGTCTGGAAAATTTCCGACTTCACCCGCCGCAGACAGGACGCCCTGGGTGGTCGAACCCCTGCGATGTTTTCACCCGGTTAGTTTTCCTTTTATGTTTTTGTTATGAGGTCAGCTGTACACTTTCACTTTTGTTTTATCAACAAGGACCAGAAATCACCTCACATTTTGAGCTGGCTTTTTTTCTTTCTCTTTCATTATGCTGCAGTGTTTGTTATTTACAGAACTTTCCTTTTTTTTTTAGCTTTCTATTCAAGTAAGTATGGGTACAAAATGTGCTTGAGACTTTACCTGAATGGTGACGGTTCTGGCAAAGGCAGCCACCTCTCCCTCTTCTTTGTGGTGATGAGGGGAAAATATGACGCCCTGCTGAAATGGCCCTTCAGCCAGAAGGTGAGTGTGTTGTTCACTTTACTCTTTTTTTCTGGAAATTAAATAATAGTATCATAAAGTATCATTATAATATAATTTGACGCAATCCAGGTAACACAATCCATGCATCTTATGCCAAGTTCACACTACCTGACTTTCAGAGTTGCCAGGTCACTGTACAGTTCACACTACACAGCTGGATCTCTTGCACTCGGGAGTCTTTAAATTCGACTGGTCGGCGATAGGGGGTCTCACACTACACGATCTATTACTAGGATGAGTCGGTCTGGTCTCCCAAACTCCGTTTTGTCACGAGAACACACGCAACAATAATCGAGCGATCAAACTTGCTTGTGCGCCGATGTGCAGTGTAAAAGAAAAGGGGAAAAATAAATGAATCTGAGTGGATCTGGCAACACGACTAGCAAGGATTGTCTGTTAGAAACTATATTATGCCCCTGTCCCACGTTTTTACACTCTCCCCCGGGTTTCCAAACCCTGTATCTGGCGTTCTCGTTGGCTGTAGTTTGACATCGCACTCGCTGCCAGTCGGACGATTGATCCAGATATCTAGCATGCTAGATATTTTTCTTCAGTCGCTCGGGTCGAGTCGTATCGAGTGAGAGCCGGGTTTCGATCCCCGAGCTGTCACATCTAGCGGCGACCTGTCTGCGGGCAAAAATCATGTCGTGTAAACTAGGCATTACTCTTTCTGTACAATCTGGTCCCACTGTGGTGTAACATAAAGCCTCAACAAGAGGGTGTTCACATACAAGTTTATTTACTTTATATTATTTAGGGTTTGGGTAAACCTTGCATTATTTGATCTAATTTCATTTTTTGAATATGATTTATTCTGGTCTGAGTCACAGTTGGTTTGGTGCCACCTGTAAAACACTGGGCGCAATTAGGGCAACACACCCATCCGTTTACTTACTCCTCCTTGCACAGCGTTTGAAGACCCCACCCACTTAGCCTGGTCATTTCCCCACCCAGCAGACATGGTGGCCAATTACTGTCTGCTGCAGGCACTGCCAGTTGTGCCCGCTAGATGGCGCCCAGAGGACCGGTAGCTGGTGTGCTAGCGGAATATCCCGCTGCGCTACCTGGGAGCTAGTTTCAAACCCTTAACCCTAAAGATTTCTTGGTCATACTACCTGATGTGGTCAATCGAACTTGGGGTTCATTATGATTTATTACCCTGGTGACTTGTTTCACAAGTATGTGCCACCTATTCAGTTCATCTAGTTTTATTCATATCTAATATGACTTGATCACCATTTTAAATGGTATATCTGCATAAACAGAACAGTCTTAATCTCTTAATGCGTAATTTAATGTCACTCCCTTCCCTTGTGATGATACTGATGTTTGGGATACTGTATTCTTTCCCTCTTTCAGGTGACTTTGATGCTTTTGGATCAGAATAATCGTGAACACATCATCGATGCCTTCAGACCAGACATCAACTCCACCTCTTTCCAAAGACCCATCAGTGAAATGAACATCGCAAGTGGTTGCCCACTTTTCTGCCCACTGGCCAAACTGGCCTCTAAGAGCTCTTATGTGAGGGATGATACCATTTTCATCAAAGCAATAGTGGATCTTACTGGGCTTTAGATCACACAGTACAGAATAAACGTGTTCCTGCAGAGTTTATTCTCAATAGTAATCAAACACATTTGTGGAAACTAGGTAAATAAGACAGGTGGTTAATTGTACTATATCTGTGAAAGATCTATAGTATGACCATCTGCCGACATTAGAAAAAGAGGTTATATTATTTTATGCATTTATTTTACAGTATTATATTATATATTTTGATAAAATAACTAGTTATAACCTTGAGTATGTTTACTTGCACATTATGTCCATTCATTACTAGATTTTATGCATCATGTGATCATATTTGTTCAGCAAAATCAGTTGATTTTCAAATTGAAAAGAAGTAAAGACGCTCTGCAGCAACTATCTATCTATATCTGTCTATCTATCTATCCTATTAATGCAGTTACTTTGCACATGACACAATTACTGCATGTTTCGAAATGTTTCAATTAAATGAAACAAAGATTTGAGCACCCTAACAAGTCCAATCTTTCCTTATGCAAGTTATCCCAGCTTGTTGTAGCCAGCCAGGCGTCTTTTGTTCTAGTTTCAGGACTTTCTACCCCTGTGTTCATAGTTAGAGAGATTCTTGATCATGTTGAAGAACTACATACAGATTTGTAATGATAATTAGGTATGGCAACTGATAAACCAACCGATTCTGGAGGTTCATGGTTGATTGTGAGGTATGATTTGGGCACATTTGGTCTTAGAATTTGCTGGTATCCATTAGTGAAATGCTTCCTGATGTTGCTTTGTGTACTTCACCTTTTCATATCTGTGTTAAGTATGCTGGTTTTTTAAATACTGGTCATGTTCGTGCAAACAGTGCTGCAATGTAGAATGGTGCGATCATATAGGGGTTTTGCTTTATCTTTCTGGCCTGCATATATTTTATCTTTGTGTTCTTGGTTCTCTAGCTCTAGATCTTACCCTGGCTTGCTCTAGGAATTTAGCCTAGGTTCTTGTGACCTGCCCAGACTGCTATATGTTGATGGTCTTGTGTGCTGTGAAAATCAAACCCTTCATTTAGTTTAGCAAGTTTAAATGAGCACAAAGAGTTCAGCTTTACAAATGACAGGGTGTCTGAACTTTTGCACACGCCTTAATGACTTTTTATTACCTTAATTAACAGGAAGAAATGAAGTTTGCTGCAGAGTTTGGGTTTACTTATTTCCATTTAAAAAATCAGCAATGATTTGAAGCATACAGCTGTTAATAGAAATGATAAATTATTAACATTAGAATAAGTGTAATAATATATCCAAATAGTTAACAGTGCAACTGGTGCTACTTTATTTATTTATTATTATTTATTTATTTTAAGTCAATCTTTTCATGGACTACTTAATAAAAACATGCATTACTGGAAAGTAAACTAATGCATCCACCACATCCAGAAGTTAAGTTCTGCAAAAATCGGACATTTGTACATGTAAACGTGCTTTAATATTGTATTACATAAAAGGTGTGTTCTGTCAGGCGGAGGTTTGGACACATCTAGTCATAAGGAGGTTCGTTTTTATTATCAGTTTTTTAAATTTTTAAAATATTAGTGAATACATTCGAATATTTTATGGACTCATGATGTGATAAGGTGGCGCAGCGGTAAAAACACACGCTGTTCACCAGAGCTGAGATCTCGAATACATCGTATCGAATCCCGGCTCTGCCTGCCGGCTGAGGATGAGCGGCCGCATGAGCAACGATTGGCCTGTTGTTCAGATAGGGGCGGGATTAAGCCGTATGGGGACTCTCTCAGACTAGTGCTATTACGACCTCTGCTGGCTGGTTGGTGGCGCCTGCACGGAGATGGGAAAGGAGTGCGGTAGAGGGTGTGGCTCTCCGTACACAGCGCTGTACTGCACTGCACTGCACTCGTCAAGTGTAGGTGAAAAGATGTCCGATTGCTGTGCATGTGTCGGAGGGGCCTCCCCAATCAGGAGCAGGGACCAGCGTTAGTGAGAGGATGATTGACGGGCAGAAATTGGATGCGCTACAGCATTTTCCCTTGAACTTTTTTTTTTAGTGCGTCCAATATTTACCCAATTGCGCTATACTTCCTCTCTACTGGTGCTCACCCCTGCCCCGATTGTGGAGAGCGAAGTGACACACGTCCCCTTCGACACGTGTGCGATAGCAGACTGCATCTTCGAGTTCATATGCGGATCAGAGGTCGTACTTGCATCAGTTATGAGGTTCTTATCCGGCTTCCTCCCTGTATGAACAACAAGCCAGCCGTCGTTCATACAGCCGCCCAGCCCAGCCGGATGGCAGAGCCGAGTTTCGAACCGATGAGCGTGTTTCACCGCTGTGCCACCTGAGCTGCAAATTGCACAGATTCTTTAAAATAGTCGACAGCTTTGCAAACATTTGGCAACACTTGAGTCTAACGTAATTACATAAGAAGAGTTTAACAGTATTGAAGAATGTGTGTCCAGACGTTTCACCGGCAGTGCAAATACTTATAAAACCTACATATTATTATTATTATTATTATATACATAAAATTGTATTTAATTAATACAATAGTATATTTGAGTAATGAAACAATATACAGATATGCATAAAAGTCATATAGCCTCTACATGGTATTATTTATAGACATTTTGTAGACATCATTCAAAGCCATGTGGAATGCACACCTAACACCTAAAAGCCCAGTTTATTGTATATACAACACACACACACACACATATATATATATATATATATATTTACAGCTTGACTGGAAGGGTGCATGCTCCTCCGAATCAAGCTCTATAATACACTCGGAGACAAATGTGTTTGATGTTTATTGATAATAAATTCTGCAGGCACCTTTACTACAGTGAGTTTTTATAAGACGAAAATAATTAAGTACGGTGCCCATGGAGCCGAGAGGGTTAAGGGCCTTGCTCAAGGGCCCAACACTGGCTGCACGGCCGAGCTTGGATGATCTGACATTTTGTTTAGGCTTGGGTTGCATGAAAGCTTAAGTAATATGAAGCTTACATGTAATACATGCACCAAACCTCTACAAAATGAAATTGGATTTGAATCTGCCATGCAGCCACCGCTGGGCCCTTGAGCAAGGCCCTTAACCTTTTCGACTCCAGGGCCGCCAAACAATGGCTGCCCCTATTATCTCATTTCATTTTTTATTTGCATATAATAAAAAAAACTCCAGCCTTCTGGAGTCAGAGCACGGGAAACCATTGTCTGGTGCCCCTGGAGCCAAGAGGGTTAAGGGCCTTGCTCAAGGGCCCAGCAGTGGCCTAGTTAGTAAACTCACAACCTAGTTGGTTTAATCTGTCCTTATTGTTTTTGTCCCCATAGATCAGGGCTCTAGAGTGCGACCAATTTGGTCGCACATGCGACCTAATTTCTCAATGGTGCGACTAAAAAAAATCTCAGGTCGCACCGGTGCGACCAGCCGTCCGAGGGAAAAAAAAAAACAACAGACACACATTAGGTCAATATCATGGTCTAAACCAATCAGAGATAGTGAAGGGCGGGACAATATTGTAGCGGTGATATGTGAGCGACATTCAGCTCAGCCAATCAGAATGCAGCACCAGGTTTATACATGTGCGTTCGGATGTTCTGCAGTAAGTTTAGTTTTGTATATGAGACTCGCCGGATGTCCCCAGAATGGAAGTTCGGGTTCTGGAGCTCGGCGGTGTAAAGTGCTGTAACGCTCACTTAAGTCCTGACTAAACAGTTAAAGTGACTCGACCCTGTCGTGTGCGTTTATTCCCACACCTCCACCACCGCACAGCAAAAGACCCGCAGCATCCCCACCGGACAGCGGCTAGGTGAGCCGACCCTCTACAGTAGCAAGGGGCTAATGCTAGCGGTAAAGTGCGGCGATAGTGAAAGTAAAAACACGACAATATTTTCGTTAAGTAAAATATAAAAATAACTAAAAGACCATAATACTGTATATTACAATACATGTAGTCAAAATACACAGTGAGTGCACCGCAAGCGATTTTGGGAATCTGTAAAAGATTCAGTAAAGCCGATAATATAATGCACTGCATTTAAGATTACACTCTAACACACACAAACATATACATATAATTTTAAATATACACACACATATAAATAGATATACACACATACATACACATTTACTCTATTATTACTTTTATAAGTGTGCTATAATTAGTCTATAATACTATAATTAACTGTAAAGAGCATGGGAAGACAGTGGCCGGCAATAGTGTATTTGTGACTGGTTCTAATACATTTCGAATTGAAAGGCTGAAAAAGCCCAATGCATCTATAAAACACATTACATGCCCCAATAAATGCACTGCCCAAGTGTCCCCTCTCCCCACTGCCTTTCAGCGGCAGGCAGCAGCAAACAGATCATCAGACGAGGCCATGTTGACCAGATTGTTAGTTATTTACAAGTCAATATTGCCTGTATGGACAGTGATTTAAAAAAAAAAAAAAGTGAACCTGTAAAACTGCGGTGTTAAATGCGATGCGGTTGAAAATTTGGGTGCACCTAACTTTTGTGCTGGTGCACCTAAGAAAAAAAGTTAGGCGCACCAGTGCAACCAGTGCAAAACGTTAGTCTAGAGCCCTGCCATAGATGATGTTGTTTTTATTAATTAAGTAGTTAATGTGTGGGCATGAATGTTGATTAAGCAAAAGATGGAACAGTATGTGTTACAGGTGTACAAGAAAGTAGAACCAGATTGATGGTAGATGGGATGGAAAACATTTATTGTATTATATTTTAAATTAATAGATTGACCTAGAAGTGAAGTGCTGTGATTGATGTGCTGTGATTTGGGTGGAGGGTTTAAACAATTCCAAGGCCCCTGAACCTTGCAGATATATATATACAGTATATGATATAATATTATTCTCTAGTTTATGGGTGAGGGAGTTAGGAGTCATTATATTCATATAATCATAGTATAGAGACATCAGTCATAACATAATGATCACCTCCTTGTTTCTAACAGCTCCACTTACCATATAGAAGCACTTTGTAGTTCTACAATTACTGACTGTAGTCCATCTGTTTCTCTACATACTTTTTTAGCCTGCTTTTACTCTGTTCTTCAGTGGTCAGGACCATCACAGGACCACTACAGAGCAGGTATTATTTAGGTGGTGGATCATTCTCAGCACTGCAGTGACAATGACATGGTGGTGGCGTGTTAGTGTGTGTTGTGCTGGTATGAGTGGATCAGACACAGCAGCGCTGATGACGTTTTTGATCACCTCACTGTCACTGCGCCAACGGCGCCCCGTGGGCAGCGTCCTTTGACCACTGATGGTCTACAAGATGACCGACTCAAACAGCAGCCATAGATGCGCGATCGTCTCCGACTTTACATCTACGAGGTGAAGCGACTAGGTGGGAGTGTCTAATAGAGTGGACCCGGTATTTAAAAACTCCAGCAGCGCTGCTGTGTCTGATCCACTCGTACCAGCACAACACACACTAACACACCACCACCGTGTCAGTGTCGCTGCAGTGCTGAGAATCATCCACCACCTAAATAATACCTGCACTGTAGTGGTCCTGGGGTGAAAGCAGGTTAAAAAAGTATATAGAGAAACAGATGGACTACAGTCAGTAATTGTAGAACTACAAAGTGCTTCTATATGGTAAGTGTAGAAAGAAGGTGGTTTTATTGTTATGGCTGATCAGTGTATATGTTTTTCAGGAGTAAGGAGAGAGCTTACGTGTGTAATTAGAATACAGTTGGCCCAGTAGGGCTGTAGACTAGGTGGTGGGCTAGCATATTTAAACAACTGGGTCACATGAGCACCTATTATTTACATTTACTGCATTATTATACTTTTTATTGTATCTTATTGTATACAGTAGTTATTAGTATTCATATTAATCATAATACTTATCATGTATAAATGACCAGCAATGCTTTCTGTGCTTTACCATATAACATCGATGAATACTATTTTCAAGACACCCAAAGTATCTAGCTGCACGACTGCTGCATTGCATGCAGATTTGCCCACACACCTATCCATCCTGAACGCACACACCAACCCCTACTCGACCCCTAACATACAAACACACACACATACCCACACAGGTAAAAATGTATAATGATTTTAACTGATCTAATGTGAAAAAAAGCATTAAAGTAGCATTGTTATAAGAAATTATTTGCTATTTTTGGCTTAGTTATGTCTTGCTTAGTAATTTTTTGCATAGTTTTTGTTATAGTCATTTCTTCAAGCTGTTTGTACTTAATTGCTTGTTTATTATCTTATTTGCAAGGGCTGCATATTTTTATAATGATTTAATGAGTTAATTATTTATTTAGACACATTATGGCAAAGCAGAATCCGAGACTAATCGTAGGTCCGTTTTTCTCTTTGTACGTTCAGACACGTGAAGTAATGATACTGTACATTATAACGTAATACGGTGTATTTAAATACTTAACACCTGCATGACCTGTTGGCTGTTTGGATCATTCTAGTCCCAGGTTCAATACAAATGACTAATACTGGACAGTAAATGAAGTGGGTAGCACTGTCGCCTCACAGCAGGAAGGTTCTGCGTCCGATACTCAGATGGAGCGGCCCGGGTGCTTTGTGTGGTTTGCATGTTCTCCTCGTGTATGGGTGGGTTTCCTCCGGGAGCTCCGGTTTCCTCCCACAATCCAAAGAGGTGAATTGGAGATACGACATTGTCTATGTTTGTGTTTGACATTAAACTTGTGAACTGATGACTCTTGTGTAACCTGTAAATTACCCGTCCCGTCATAAATGTAACCAAAACGTGTAAACATGATGTTAAAATCCTGATAAATAAATAAATAAACAAACATGTGAGAAGAACCTGGTCAGGCCTGATGAATTTTAGCACTTTATGTTAAATTTGCTGTGGTTGAACTGTGATCAACCCTTTCATGCATGGTGGACAGCTATTTAAAAGTCATTATTTTCTATGTGCTTAAGTCATTTGATGAACGCTAGCAAACGACTCAGTATGGCGCCACCATGTGGCCAATAATTTTAAGTGCAACTCATAGATCATATGGTAAACCAAAATAGCTGACAGAATGTCAGAAACTCCATCTGCTGCGAGGATTTCTGTAAAATTCTTCTACTAAAAGGCATCCTTGCTGATGAATAAAATTTTAGCACAAAAAGCAACATTCTAAAAAGCAATACAATCACTGTGTTGTTCAAATATTTATTTTTTTAATGCAGTAAATTACAATTAACCACATGTCCACTAAAACTTTTTTGTAAACCACACTATTTTTAATAGTATTAAATTATTATTTTTAATTTTGTGTCTGTGATTATATACAGAAGAGAATCGCAAGGTGTTCTTTGTACCATTTGTACCTAGTCATGTGAAAAAGTTAGGACACCCCACGAGAGCCTTTAAACATATGAACATTTGAGCTTCATTTGAACAGTATTGAGAGATTATATAACTAAACAAAACTGAAAAAATTACTTTTAAACACAAGTTGTAAAATGTAATGAACAAAAATGGAAATTGATTGTGAGGAAAAAGTTAGGACACCCCCACATTTATTACTACTTAAAATGTCTAAAATTAGAATCCGGTGCACCACATCAGCTGCGATGATTAGACCATCGTTAGAGGACATTGGATTTTATTTAAACCTCAGACATTAGTTTGGTTTGCTCTTGATTGTTGAAGTGAGTGGTATCACCATGGTGAGATCTACAGAGCTCTCTGAGGCCTTCAGAAAGAAGATTGTGGATGCATATGAGTCTGGGAAGGGATTTAAAAAGATCTCAAAACAATTAGAAATCAGCCATTCTACTGTCCAGAAAATCATTTAGAAGTGGTGAACATTTATGGCCAGGTCAGGCCGTCCTAGCGAGTTCAGCCCAAGAGCTGAACGCAAGATGGATAAAGAAGTCTCCAATAATCCTACAATGTCATCACGGGACCTACAGGTAGCTCTTGTACATGCATCTATCATCAGACAGAGACTGCACAAGTTTGATTTTCATGTGAGGTGTGTAAGGAGGAAACCCTTGCTATAAAAAAAAAAAAAAAAGAACATCAGGGCAAGACTAAAGTTTACCAGAGAACACCTAGACAAGGACCAGGACTTCTGGAACAATGTGCTGTGGACAGATGAATCCAAAGCTGAATTATTTGGGCACAGTAACAGAAGACATGTTTGGTGCAAACCAAACACAGCATTTGAGCACAAGAACCTCATACCAACTGTGAAGCATGGAGGTAGAAATGTCATGGTTTGGGGCTTCTTTGCAGCAGCACGGCCTGGCAAGCTCTCCATTATAGAATCCACAATGAATTATTCACTGTATCAGAGGGTGCTTGAGGAAAATGTAAGACCATCTGTCCATAAACTGAAGCTGAAGCGGAAGTGGACCATTCAACATGACAACGACCCAAAACATTCCAGTTAATCCACCAAGGAATGGCTCAAAAGAACGAAATTGAGAGTTCTGAAATGGTTATAGGAAACGTCTAATTGAGGTTATTTCAACCACAGGGGGAAACACCAGCTATTACGGCATAGGGTGTCCTAACTTTTTCCTCACAATCAATTTTCTTTTTTGTTCATTACATTTTACAACTTGTGTTTAAAAGTTTTTTTTTTTCAGTTTTATTTGTTTAATGATATAAGCTGCATCTCTCAGTACTGTTAA